>NC_073377.1:136312666-136417666 GCF_028641065.1 Leucoraja erinaceus | reverse complement strand
ACATTTAAAATTTCACCTTTAAACATCCTCCATTTCTCTTCTACATCCTTCCCATAAAACAAAATGTCCCAATTCACTCCTTTTAAATACTTTCGCATCTCAAAGTTAGCCTTTCTCCAATCAAAAATCTCAACCCTTGGTCCAGTTCTGACCTTCTCCATAATTATACTGAAACTAATGGTATTGTGATCACTGGACCCGAAGTGCTCCCCAACACATACCTCCGCCATCTGACCTGTCTCGTTTCCTAACAGGAGGTCCAGCACTGCCCCTTCTCTAGTAGGTGCCTCTATATATTGCTGCAAAAAACTATCCTGCACACATTTTACAAACTCCAAACCATCCAGCCCTTTTATAGAATATGTTTCCCAGTCTATGTGTGGAAAATTACAATCTCCCACAATCTCTACCTTGTGCTTACTACTAATATCTGCTATCTCCTTACATATTTTCTTCAAATTCTCACTCCCCATTAGGCGGTCTATAATACACCCCTATAAATGTTGCTACACCTTTCCCATTTCTCAGTTAACCATATAACAATTACAGCACGGAAACAGGCCATCTCGGCCCTACAGGTCTGTGCCGAACAACTTTTTTTTCCCTTAGTCCCACCTGCCTGCACTCATACCATAACCCTCCATTCCCTTCTCATCCATATGCCTATCCAATTTATTTTTAAATGATACCAACGAACCTGCCTCCACCACTTCCACTGGAAGCTCATTCCACACCGCTACCACTCTCTGAGTAAAGAAGTTCCCCCTCATGTTACCCCTAAACTTCTGTCCCTTAATTCTCAAGTCATGTCCTCTTGTTTGAATCTTCCCTATTCTCAAAGGGAAAAGCTTGTCCACATCAACTCTGTCTATCCCTCTCATCATTTTAAAGACCTCTATCAAGTCCCCCCTTAACCTTCTGCGCTCCAGAGAATGAAGACCTAACTTATTCAACCTATCTCTGTAACTTAGTTGTTGAAACCCAGGCAACAATCTAGTAAATATCCTCTGTACTCTCTCTTATGCCTCACCACCACTGTTGGCTGCCCTTTGTGAGGTGATTGGAGACCAAAACCAGTTACCCTTTAGATCTCCTTCTCACTACCTCCCTCTCCCTCTTTAGAGAGGGGGGGGAGGATGAGGGAAGGAAGGGGGGAGAGGGCAGAGAGGAGAGAGGAGTGTGCCTTGCTTGGTGGAGGAGAGGGATGTGGGAACGCTGTACGCAGGTGGTGACTCACTCTCACACTGGGATCCCCCTCCTGTCATTGCACAGTCTATCTGACTCCCTGCCCCCTCCCCCCCCCCCCCCTTAAGAGCAAAGGAAATATGCAACGTTTCGGGTCGAAACCCTTCTTCAGACCCAGCCCGAAACGTTGGCTATTTCCTTCGCTCCACAGCTGCTGCCTGAAGCCCTGTCCCACTGTGCGAGTTCACTCAAGCGCTCTCCCGAGTTTAAAATCTCTGGCCCTATCTTCAAATTCCCACTTTGAAATAAAATACAACTTTCGACTTAAAAATTTCGCAGCAGGATCGCGATTAGTCGATTCCCACGCAAATCAGCAAAGATCAAGTAATATTGGAATTGGTTTCTTTTGCTTCAAACTTTGATGTATTACAGTTATTCCCTAGGACATTGAGGGAAGTTAGTGTAGAAATAGCAGGGGCTATGACAGAAATATTTCAAATGTCATTAGAAACTGGAATAGTGCCGGAGGATTGGCATACTGCGCATGTTGTTCCATTGTTTAAAAAGGGGTCTAAGAGTAAACCTAGCAATTATAGACCTGTTAGTTTGACGTCAGTGGTGGGCAAATTAATGGATAGGATACTTAGAGATAATATATATAAGCATCTGGATAAACAGGGTCTGATTAGGAACAGTCAACATGGATTTGTGCCTGGAAGGTCATGTTTAACTAATCTTCTTGAAAAATTTTAAGAGGTTACTCGGGAAATTGATGATGGTAAAGCAGTGGATGTTGTATATATGGACTTCAGTAAGGCCTTTGACAAGGTTCCTCATGGAAGGTTGGTTAAGAAGGTTCAATTGTTGGGTATTAATGTTGGAGTAGCAAGATGGATTGTGGCTGAATGGGAGATGCCAGAGAGTAATGGTGGATGGCTGTTTGTCAGGTTGGAGGCCAGTGACTAGTGGGGTGCCACAGGGATCTGTGTTGGGTCCACTGTTGTTTGTCATGTACATCAATGATCTGGATGATGGTGTGGTAAATTGGATTAGTAAGTATGCAGATGATACTAAGATAGGTGGTGTTGTGGATAATGAAGTGGATTTTCAAAGTCTACAGAGAGATTTATGCCAGTTGGAAGAGTGGGCTGAAAGATGGCAGATGGACTTTAATGCTGATAAGTGTGAGGTGCTACATCTTGGCAGGACAAATCAAAATAGGACGAACATGGTAAATGGTAGTGAATTGAGGAATGCAGTTGAACAGAGGGATCTAGGAATAACTGTGCACAGTTCCCTGAAGGTGGAATCTCATGTAGATAGGGTGGTAAAGAAAGCTTTTGGTGTGCTGGCCTTTATAAATCAGAGCATTGAGTATAGAAGTTGGGATGTAATGGTAAAATTGTACAAGGCATTGGTGAGGCCAATTCTGGAGTATGGTGTATAATTTTGATCGCCATAGGAAGGATGTCAACAAAATGGAGAGAGTACAGAGGAGATTTACGAGAATGTTGCCTGGGTTTCAGCAACTAAGTTACAGAGAAAGGTTGAACAAGTTAGGTCTTTATTCTTTGGAGCGCAGAAGGTTAAGGGGGGACTTGATAGAGGTCTTTAAAATGATGAGAGGGATAGACAGAGTTGACGTGGTAAGCTTTTCCCACTGAGAGTAGGGAAGATTCAAATAAGAGGACATGACTTGAGAATTAAGGGACAGAAGTTTAGGGGTAACATGAGGGGGAACTTCTTTACTCAGAGAGTGGTAGCTGTGTGGAAGAGCTTCCAGTGAAGGTGGTGGAGGCAGGTTCGATTTTATCATTTAAAAATAAATTGGATAGTTATATGGACGGGAAAGGAATGGAGGGTTATGGTCTGAGTGCAGGTAGATGGGACGGGGGGGAGAATCCGTGTTCGGCACGGACTAGAAGGGCCGAGATGGCCTGTTTCCATGCCGTAATTGATATATGGTTATAAGGTTATTGCTTAATGTAGGTACTGGAATGGAACCAATGTCCTTGGGGGAGTGTTTGCTAGTGCTGTTGGGGAGGATTTAAACTAATGTGGCAGGAGGATGGTGCAAGAGCAGAGAGGCAGAGGGGTGTAAAATGAGGGTAGAAGCAATAGGTAGCAAGGTGAAAAGTAAAAGTGGCAGGCAGACAAATCCAGGGCAAAAATCTAAAAAGGCCACTTTTCAACATAATTGTATAAGGGGTAAGAGTGTTGTAAAAACAGGCCTGAAGGCTTTGTATCTTAATGCAAGGAGCATTCGTAATAAGGTGGATGAGTTGAATGTGCAGATTGGTATTATTAATGAATTAATTATATAGTTGGGATCACGGAGACATGGCTCCAGGGTGACCAAGGCTGGGAGCTGAACATCCAGGGATATTCAATATTCAGGAGGGATAGACAGAAAGGAAAAGGAGGCGGGGTAGCGTTGCTGGTTAGAGAGGAGATTAACGCAATAGAAAGGAAGGACATTAGCTTGGATGATGTGGAATCGATATGGGTAGAGCTGCGAAACACTAAGGGGCAGAAAACGCCAGTGGGAGTTGTGTACAGGCCACCTAACAGTAGTAGTGGAGTTTGGGATGGCATCAAACAGGAAATTAGAAATGCGTAAAACAATTATAATGGGTGACTTCAATCTACATATAGAATCAATTGGCAGGGGTGCTGAGGAAGAGGATTTCTTGGAATGTATGCGGGATAGTTTTCTAAACCAACATGTAGAGGAACCAACTATTCTAGACTGGGTATTGAGTAATGAGGAAGGGTTAGGTAGCAGTCTTGTTGTGCGTGGCCCCTTGGGCAAGAGTGACCATAATATGGTTGAGTTCTCATTAAGATGGAGAGTGACATTGTCAATTCAGAAACAAGGGTCCTGAACTTAAAGAAAGGTGACTTGAGGGTATGAGACATGAATTGGCCAAGATAGACTGGCAAATGATTCTTAAGGGGTTGACGGTAGATATGCAATGGAAGGCATTTAAAAACTGCATGGATGAACTGCAACAATTGCTCATCCCAGTTTGGCAAAAGAATAAATCAGGGAAGGTAGTACATCCGTGGATAACAAGGGAAATCAGGGATAGTATCAAAACAAAAGATGGAGCGTACAAATTAGCCCAAAAAAAAGCAGCCTACCAGAGGACTGGGAGAAATTCAGAGTCCAGCAGAGGAGGACAAAAGGCTTAATTAGGAAAGGGAAAATAGATTATGAAAGAAAACTGGCAGGGAACATAAAAACTGACTGCAAAGGTTTTTATAGATATGTGAAGAAGAAAAGATTAATTAAAACAAATGTAGGTCCCTTGCAGTCAGAAACAGGCGAATTGATGGGGAACAAGGACATGGCAGACCAATTGAATAACTACTTTGGTTCTGTCTTCACTAAGGAAGACATAAATAATCTGCCGGAAATAGCAAGGGACCGGGGGTTAAATGAGATGGAGGAACTGAGTGAAATCCAGGTTAGCCGGGAAGTGGTGTTATGTAAATTGAATGGATTAAAGGCCGATAAATCCCCAGGGCCAGATAAGTTGCATCTCAGAGTACTTAAGTAAGTATCTGCAGAAATAATGGATGCATTAGTGATAATTGTTCGAAACTCTTTAGATTCTGAAGCAGTTCCTGAGGACTGGAGGGTAGCTAATGTAACCCCACTTTTTAAAACGGGAGGGAGAGAGAAAACGGGGAATTACAGACCAGTTAGTCTAACATCGGTGGTGGGGAAAATTCTGCAGTCAGTTATTAAAGATAGCTATTTACAATATATATTAATGATCTGGATGAGGGAATTGAATGCAACATCTCCAAGTTTGCGGATGATACGAAGCTGGGGGGCAGTGTTAGCTGTGATGAGGATGCTAGGAGGCTGCAAGGTGACTTGGATAGGTTGGGTGAGTGGGCAAATGCATGGCAGATGCAGTATAATGTGGATAAATGTGAGGTTATCCACTTTGGTGGCAAAAACAGGAAAGTAGACTATTATCTGAATGGTGGCCGATTAGGAAAAGGGGAGATGCAACGAGACCTGGGTGTCATGGTACACCAGTCATTGAAAGTAGGAATGCAGGTGCAGCAGGCAGTGAAGAAAGCAAATGGTATGTTAGCATTCATAGCAAAAGGATTTGAGTATAAGAGCAGGGAGGTTCTACTGCAGTTGAGTGAGACCACACCTGGAGTATTGCGTACAGTTTTGGTCTCCTAATCTGAGGAAAGACATTCTTCCCATAGAGGGAGTACAGAGAAGGTTCACCAGACTGATTCCTGGGATGGCAGGACTTTCATATGAAGAAAGACTGGATAGACTCGGCTTGTACACGCTAGAATTTAGAAGATTGAGGGGGGATCATACAGAAACTTACAAAATTCTTAAGGGGTTGGACAGGCTAGATGCAGGAAGATTATTCCCAATGTTGGGGAAGTCCAGAACTAGGGGGTCACAGTTTAAGGATACGATGGAAGTCTTTTAGGACCAAGATGAGAAAATCATTTTTTACACAGAGAGTGGTGAATCTGTGGAATTCTCTGCCACAGAAGATAGTTGAGGCCAGTTCATTGGCTATATTTAAGAGGGAGTTAGATGTGGCCCTTGTGGCTAAAGGGATCAGGGGGTATGGAGAAAAGGCAGGAATGGGATACTGAGTTGGATGATCAGCCATGATCATATTGAATGGCGGTGCAGGCTCGAAGGGCCGAATGGCCTACTGCTGCACCTATTGTCTATGTTTCTATGTTACAAACTTTCCTTCAGCGGTGCTGCAGTTCTGCCATTGCCTGTGTGCGCGACATTGGCTCCTTTGAGAGGGGGGCGTTTTTTTGCCAGCCTGATGAAATCGATTTTTGTCAGGCTGTTTAGCTGCTGAAGAATAATCGCTCCTACATCAGTTTTATTAAGTTTTTTTTAAACTGCACTAGATATTTTAATTGTTTAAAAATCAACTTCTAAAGCCATCAACACCGACAACGGGGACGGATCTCATGTAAGGGACAGGTAAAGGAAAGCCGTTTATTTTACATATAAACGTGCTTCTTAGGATGCCTTAAATCAAAATTTTACATTGCGAAAAGGTGACTTAGGACCTATACGAACCGGCAGTATTTTTCCAGCTGATATGGGGTTTAAGTTCACCGCAACGTTCCAAACGATCGCGTTCCACAAAATCCTACTCGCCAGATGATTTAAATGGCCATTAATTTACGGGAATTAAACACTAAATTTCTTCCATTTGGCCTACAAATTCATGACAATGAGATTTGAAAATCATGTTATATTGGGAATTCTTGTGTGAATTTTATTTGGACACAGGCTATTTAAAAATGTTAACCTTTTCTTAAGAAATTGATAGATGTTTAGATCTAGTAATTGAATTTTGTAATTAGCTACAATTAGGTAACTAACTAATTATATGCTTTAATTTCAGGTCACCCAAGTAAGATTGTTCCATATTTGTTTCAGAATGCTTCAATCTATAATAATTGAAAATTTCATTCAGTTCTCATAATTTTAAAGAAAGTTATGGGCTTTTGACTGTCCTTGATCACAGCTTTTGAGTTAAGTCAATTGAAAAGCAATAGGGAACAAGATGCTAATTTCCGAGTATGAAAATGGCCTAACCTTTTTAATACTGAAGATATGAAAGTGAATTAGGTGTCAAATTAAACTTCTTTTTATGCTTTATCTGATGGGATAAATTGCAGGCTTGATTTTTAAAATCTCAAAATGTTGTAACATTGCTACTTAATGATGGTGAGAATATGGATTCCAGTTGCAACAATTGTAAAATTGGCAGCACTTGCCCATCGTCTGTACTAAAAATTCTGGCATCCAACAGACTTCATGACAAGGCATATGATAACCTTTATGAACTTTGTAAAGTCATCTGCACACTATCAGTTACTCAAGTCCAATGTGAGAGGACATTTTCAAAGCTAAAGATCATAAAGACAAGGTTGAGAAATTTGCTGTCTGAGGAGAATTTGGAATCATACATGTTGCTAAGCATTGAAAAGGAATTGTTAGATGAATTGGATGCAGAAGCAATCATTCGCAGATTTGCACAATCATATAGCGAACACAAACGATTGCTCTTAATATAGTGGACTGCATGCAATCCTCTATTGTGCTTTTGAACTATCTGTTAATGTGTAAATTGTGCAGTAAACTATTTAAAAATATCAACCAATTACTTAAAATTTAAAAAATTAAATAAAAAATTCAATTATAACATTCTGTATTTACATTCGGTCTCTACTGCCAGTAATATGTACAGTACATGTACACTGAGAATGTACTAAGAAATACCAAATTTTTTCCACAAAAATGTTAATTGTACCCTTTTTTGCATATGTATTTTTTGAAAATTGTATTTATTCGCTATGAAAAGTAAATGAAAATTATGAGGGAATTGAATGCAACATCTCCAGGTTTGCGGATGATACGAAGCTGGGGGGCAGTGTTAGCTGTGAGGAGGATGCTAGGAGGCTGCAAGGTGACTTGGATAGGTTGGGTGAGTGGGCAAATGCATGGCAGATGCAGCATAATGTGGATAGATGTGAGGTTATTTGGTGGCAAAAACAGGAAAGTAAACTATTATCTGAATGGTGGCCGATTAGGAAAAGGGGAGATGCAACGAGACCTGGGTGTCATGGTACACCAGTCATTGAAAGTAGGCATGCAGGTGCAGCAGGCAGTGAAGAAAGCGAATGGTATGTTAGCATTCATAGCAAAAGTATTTGATTATAGGAGCAGGGAGGTTCTGCTGCAGTTGTACAGGGTCTTGGTGAGACCACACCTGGAGTATTGCATACAGTTTTGGTCTCCTAATCTGAGGAAAGACATTCTTGCCATGCAGGGAGTACAGAGAAGGTTCACCAGACTGATTCCTGGGTTGTTAGGACGTTCATATGAAGAAAGACTGGATAGACTCGGCTTGTACGCGCTAGAATTTAGAAGATTGAGGGGGGATCTTATAGAAACTTACAAAATTCTGAAGGGGTTGGACAGGCTAGATGCAAGAAGATTATTCCCGATGTTGGGGAAGTCCAGAACAAGGGGTCACAGTTTAAGGATAAAAGGGAAGTCTTTTAGGACTGAGATGAGAAAAACATTTTTCACACAGAGAGTGGTGAATCTCTGGAATTCTCTGCCACAGAAGGTAGTTGAGGCCAGTTCATTGGCTATATTTAAGAGGGAGTTAAATGTGGCCCTTGTGGCTAAGGGGTCAGGGGAAGGCAGGTACGGGATACTGAGTTGGATGATCAGCCATGATCATATCGAATGGCGGTGCAGGCTCGAAGGGCTGAATGGCCTACTCTTGCACCTATTTTCTATGTTTCTAAATGATAGCATTGTAGTTGTGGGTGGGCCCCCTTTGTCTTCTGGCAACCAATATTTTTAGACCCAGTCCGCCACTGACCCCAGCACTCTATGTCCATGTTCTCCAGGGATGTTGCCTGACCCGCTGAGTTACTCCAGCACTCTGTCTTTTTCCCTGGCTCAGTGTCTCACTCAGGGGTGGGCGGGTCAGCTTCGGGCTCTTCGCAGGGAGGGGGCTGCAGTCCCCACACCAGCCAGCAGGGCAGCAGCCCCCCCCCTGCACGTAGATCCCGTCACAACACAGGGCGGGCGCGAGGGGTGGCGTGTTCCCGTGACTTTGCGGCTCTGACACACGTGTGCTTCGGACCCTCAGGTCGGGACTGAAGTCGACGCCACCACATTTGACGGGTCAACCGCTCTTCACATCGCAGCGGGGAGAGGATCAACCAAACTCTGTGCCTTGCTGATGGCCGCCGGTGAGTAGCCCAGGGCTAGTGGTCAGTGGGGTCAGTAGCCCAGGGCAAGTGGTTAGTGAGGATCAGTAGCCCAGGGCTAGTGGTGAGTGAGGTCAGTAGCCCAGGGCTAGTGGTGAGTGAGGTCAGTAGCCCAGGGCTAGTGGTGAGTGAGGTCAGTAGCCCAGGGCTAGTGGTGAGTGAGGTCAGTAGCCCAGGGCTAGTGGTGAGTGAGGTCAGTAGCCCAGGGCTAGTGGTGAGTGAGGTCAGTAGCCCAGGGCTAGTGGTCAGTGGGGGTCAGTCAGGGGGGTCAGTAGCCCAGGGCTAGTGGTCAGGGGGGTCAGTAGCCCAGGGCTAGTGGTCAGGGGGGTCAGTAGCCCAGGGCTAGTGGTCAGGGGGGTCAGTAGCCCAGGGCTAGTGGTCAGTGGGGTCAGTAGCCCAGGGCTAGTGGTCAGTGGGGGTCCCCCAGGGATACTGGTCAGCCCAGGGGGGTCAGTCAGTAGCCCAGGGGTACTGTCAGGGGGGTCAGTGAGGGCTAGTGGTGAGTATAGCCCAGGGCTAGTGGTCAGTGAGGGTCAATAGCCCAGGGCTAGTGGTCAGTAGGGATGGGCAGTGGGTCTCGAGGGAGATATGTGCATGGCTGGACATTGTCCCACAGCCCTGACCTGTCTGTGTGCTGGGGGGATCTGCTCCCTTTCCCTCCCTCCCTATCCCCACCTCCCTCTCTCTTCGAACTCCTCCCTCTCTTTCCTAATCCATCCACACCCTTCCCTATTCCCCTCCCCTCCCCTCAAGTCAAATCCACGCAGTCACAGGGAGAACGTACAAACTTCATGCAGACAGCACCCGTAGTCATGATGGAATCGGATCTTTGGCGCTGTGAGGCAGCTGCTCTACCCGCTGCGCCACTGTGGCATAGCTGGAGAGAGGATCTCTTTGTGACCACACTCATCTTCCAGGGACCTCGTTGTATCATCCTTCACAGCAGCCAAAGACAAGTTGTGCTGAGGGCAGGGTTGTGGTCATAAGGTCTAGGAGCAGAATTAGGCCCATCGAGTCTACTCTGCCAGTCAATCATGGCTGATCTATCTTTCCCTCTCAACCCTATTCTCCTGCCTTCTCCCCATAACCCCTGACACCCGCATTAATATACGGTCTGCCAACCAATTTTCTATCCATGTCACCACCCTACCCCCAATCCCATGTGCTCTCATTTTAGTCACCAATCTCCCGTGCGGGACCTTATCAAAGGCTTTCTGAAAGTCTAGATACACTACATCCACTGGCACCCCTTCATCCATTTTACTTGTAACATCCTCAAAAAATTCCAGAAGATTAGTCAAGCATGATTTTCCTTTCATAAATACATGTTGACTTGGACTAATACTTTTACTGCTATTTAAATGCCCCATTATTAGCTCCAGCATCTTTCCCACCACCAAAGTCAGGCTAACTGGTCTGTAAATCCCCGTTTTCTCTCTCGCCCCTTTCTTGAAAAGTGGGATAACATTAACTATCCTCCAATCCACAGGAACTGATCCTGAATCTATTGAACATTGGAAAATGATCACCAATGCGTCCACTATTTCTAGATCCACCTCCCTGAGGACCCTGGGATGCAGGCCATCAGGCCCAGGGGATTTATCATCCTTCAGTCCCATTAGCCTACCCAATACTATTTCTCGCCTAATGAAAATTTCTTTCAGTTCCTCTACCCCCTTAGATCCTCTGTCATCCAGTACATCTGGGAGATTGTTTGTGAAGACAGATCCGAAGTACCTATTCAACTCTTCTGCCATTTCCTTGTTGCCCATAATAATTTCACCCGTGTCTGACTTCAAGGGACCCACATTTGACTTTGCTACTCTTTTTCCCTTAACATATCTAAAGATCTCAGAAGATCTCACGTGGTCAACCAACATAAACTTTCTGGTTAAGAAGGCACAACAACGGCTTTACTTCCTAAGATCACTCAGGAAAGTCAACTTGAAACAACGGCTGCTAGTGTCATTCTACCGTTGTTCCATAGAGAGTGCCCCAACACATGGCATCCTGGTGTGGTACGGCAACAGTACTGCGGCTGACAAGAAGGCTCTGCAGAGAGTCGTCAACAGCCTAGAAGATCACCAATGCACGACTAACAAACAGTTTCTACCCCAAGGCCATCACCACACTGAACTATGCACTGAACACACACAACCCACAGTCAATATTTATACTGTACAATGCCTACCTTTGTGCAATACTGATATATTCATTTATAATATTTTTATAATACTATTCTGTGCAATATCTTATATTTTGACAATGACCTTCTGAGTGCAATCTCTTATATACTGGTAAAGGTGAATATGTAGGCATCTTCTTCTTGCATAGGGCGTGCACAGTCTAGAATTGTAGGTCAAGTTGTTCCATTTAATCTATTTGTTTGTGCACGTTGGGTTGATTGCATTAGTCGACACAGGGTGGACCACGTGAAGGTTGCAATCTCCCACCCCACGTTGGCATAATGTGTATGTATGTGTGAATCTATGTGTATGTGTCACAGTATGTGCACGTGAATGTATGAACAATCTTTGTTTTTCTCACTTTTTTGTTGTTATTTATTGTTATTTTTTATCTTGTATATTTGAGCTGTGCTCAGGCAGTGCGCCTGAATGTTGTTGTATGCACCACTACAATGACGATAAAGTATTAAAGTAAGATGTGTTGGATCACGCAGGTGCTGACCCACACATACAGAACCACGAGCCGCTGGCGGAGAGGACAGATGAGGAGCCTGCAGACTCTGACGACGAAGGCATTTTCTGTGGGACCACCCCACTGGACATGGCCACCACAGAAGAGGTACAAGTGCAGGCAGCAAAGGAGTGGACTGGAGGTTTAGTGTATATGTGAAGGAAAGGAGGGATGGGGCAGTGTATATGCGAAGGAAGGGATGTATATCTAAACATAGAAAATAGGTGCAGGAGTAGGCCATTCAGCCCTTTGAGCCTGCACCGCCATTCAATATGATCATGGCTGATCATCCAACTCAGTATCCTGTACCTGCTTTCTCTCCATACCCCCTGATCCCTTTAGCCACAAGGGCCACATCTAACTCCCTCTTAAATATAGCCAATGAACTGGCCTCAACTTCATTCTGTGGCAGAGAATTCCAGAGATTCACCACTCTCTGTTTTTCAAAACATGTTTTTCTCATCTCAGTCCTAAAAGATTTCCGCTTTATCCTTAAACTGTGACCCCTTGTTCTGGACTTCCCCAACATCACGAACAATCTTCCTGCATCTAGCCTGTCCAACCCCTTAAGAATTTTGTAAGTTTCTATAAGATCCCCCCTCAATCTTCTAAATTCTAGCGAGTATAAGCCGAGTCTATGCAGTCTTTCTTCATATGAAAGTCCTGACATCCCAGGAATCAGTCTGGTGAACCTTCTCTGTACTCCCTCTATGGCAAGAATGTCCTTCCTCAGATTAGGAGACCGAAACTGTACGCAATACTCCAGGTGTGGTCTCACCAAGACCCTGTACAAATGCAGTAGAACCTCCCTGCTCCTCTACTCAAACCCTTTTGCTATGAATGCTAACATACCATTCACTTTCTTCACTGGTTGCTGCACCTGCATGCCTACTTTCAATGACTGGTGTACCATGACACCCAGGTCTCGTTGCATCTCCCCTTTTCCTAATCGGCCACCATTCAGGTAATAGTGTACTTTCCTGATTTTGCAACGAAAGTGGATAACCTCACATTTATCCACATTATACTGCATCTGCCTTGCATTTGCCCACTCACCCAGCCTATCCAAGTCATCTTGCAGCCTCCTAGCATCTTCCTCACAGCTAACACTGCCCCCCAGCTTCGTGTCATCCGCAAACTTGGAGATGTTGCATTCAATTCCCTCGTCCAAATCTTTAATATAAAAATCCTCCCTGGCGGGGAATAGAACCCGTCTCCCGCATGACATGCGGGGATACTAACCACTATACTACAGAGGATCAGCTAAGAAAGGAAGAGATGGGATGGTTCAATCTATATGTGAAGGGAGGGAGGGATGGATCAGTGTATATGAGAAGGGAGGGGATGGTTCAGTGTATGTGTGAAGGTAGGGACGGGATGGTTCAGTGTATATGAGAAGGAAGGGACGGGATGGTTCAGTGTATATGTGAAGGTAGGGACGGGACGGTTCAGTGTATATGTGAAGGTAGGGACAGGATGGTTCAGTGTATATGTGAAGGAAGTAGAGGATTCCTGCTGCGGCTCTGACAACCTTGTCACACTGTGATATAAGCCAGGAATTCTCCATTTCCTATTGCAAGTTCCACGTGAATTATCCCGCTCCTCAGCTCACAAATCATTCCCCTCCTTTCCCCTCTGCTTTCGACTCATCTCCCTTCCCTCCCTACCTCCCCTATTTTATTTGTATGCTCCCTCCATCCCTGTTCCTTCCCTGCTATGCCCCCCCCTCCCCTCCCGTGGTTATGGTGATATAGCATGGAAACAGGCCTTTCAGCCCTAACTTGCCCACACCGACAAACATGTCCCATCTACACTAGTGCCACCTACCTGCGTTTGGCCCATATCCCTCCAGGCTTGTCCTATCCATGTACCTGTCTAAATAAATGTTCTTCAATGCTGCTTGAGTAGCGAGGAATGGTTCTGCATTTCACTCTCCAATCGTCCTTCCCCATCAGATTCCACATCGAATCCTTATGTCTCCTTCATTGATCACCTGCAGTCTCGATTACTATCTCCACCCCCTCCCCTCACCTGTATCCCCCTATCACCCCATTACCTGCATCCACCTATAATCTCCCCTCGCCTGTATCAACCTATCACCCCCCTCACCTGCATCCACCTATCACCCCCCTCATCTGTATCCACTTATCACTCACCAGGCTTTGCCCCACCTCTCTTTTCCAGCTTTCTCCTCCTTACTCCATCAGTCTGAAGAAGGGTCCCGCCTCACAAAGTCCCCTGTCCACAGATGCTGCCTGACCTGCCGAGTTCCTCCAAAACATTGCAGCATCTGCAGTTCCTTACCCTGCCTCACTGACTGTACTACTACTGCACCCCCACTGAGACTCTGCTGGTCGGGTCCAATAATTCCCCACTCTCCCTCGTCTTAGTTTATTGTCATGTGCGCCGAGGTACAGTGAAAAGCTTTTTGTTGCGTGCTATCCAGTCAGCGGAAAGACTGTACATGATTACAATCGAGCCGTCCACAGGGTACCAATACAGGATAAAGGGAATAACATTCAGTGCAAGGTATAGTCCGATTACAGATAGTCCTGGAGGTCCACGTGGAGGAACCGAGAGCGAGGTGGACCTGTGATAACAATGGGGGGGACCCGGCTTGGGGGGGCTGCCGAGATCAAGGGGGCTGGCGTGGGGGGGCTATCGTTAACAAGGGGGAATTGGGGGCGGGGGGAAAGGAGGGGGCTGCTATCATATGCGGCGGCAGGCAGTAAATAGGACTGTTCGGTACTTTTGTTATTTAGTTGGCACCAACCCGTGGCGACACTTGTGCACTGCTCAAAGCAGAGCATTTCACAGCACCTATTCATTCATTTGTGGCCTCATTAACTGGTTAATCATCTGCCTCCTCTTGCCAGGTCTACGATATCCTAAACGGCAAACCCTACCAACCGAAGAACAAGTCTGTCACTCCCTTCCCACAAGGTACCTCCTGAATTATTTATGTCTGAAGAAGGGTTTCGGCCCGAAACCTGTTGTGCATCAGTCAGTTTCTTTGTGGCCCATCACAGCGTGGAAACAGGCTCTTCAGTCCACCGAGTCCACGCCGACCAGCGATCACCCCCTAAACTAGCACTATCCTACACACTGGGGATAATTTACAATTTACAGAAGCCAATTAACCTACAAACCTGCACGTCTTTGGGATGTGGGTTGGAGGACTATCTGATCTCTTTCAGAATGTTGCATGTCTTTTTAGACTTTGCTTTAGATGCAGGGACAACTTACAATTTTTTACCAAAGCTAATTAACCTCTGAACCTGTATGTCTTTATAGAGTGTGGGAGTACCCAGAGAAAAACCCACGCAGTTCACGGGGAGAACTTCCCAACTCCACAGAGATAGCACCCGTAGTCTGGATCGAACTGGTGTCCCTGGCACTGTGAGGCAGCAACTCTACCGCTGCTCCACTGTGCTGCCTTTCAAACCCCTGAATGAAGAACAGTGGCCACAGGAAAGCTGTTTATTACAGATACAGCACAGAAACAGGCCCTTCGGCCCACCGGGTCCGCGCCGACCTGCGATGCCAATTAACCTACATACCTGTATGTCTTTGGAGTGTGGGAGGAAACTGAAGTTCTCTGAGAAAATCCACGCATGTCACGGGGAGAACGTACAAAATCCATACAGACAGCACACGTAGTCGGGATCGAACCCGGGTCTCCGGCACTGTGAGGCAGCAACTCTACCACTGCACCACCGTGACCACTGTTCTGTCCTCACAGTCCTGTGATCGTCTCAGTGAGTCCAGGACCAGATCTGCGTCTGGCTTGCAGACTGTTCTCACACTGAATACGATGGTGTCCGAGTCCTGGATCAGGAAACACGGTCTCAGCAACCACAAGTCAACTGCCCACAACCTGTGCTCACGTCAGCTCCCCACAGCCAGAGCTACAGACATCTGAGCTGTGGATTCTGGCTATCTGAATTCCCATCTATCTCCCCGTCATAATTGTACCCGCTTCTATAGCTTCCTCAATGGGCAATGGTCTCTTTATTATCACCTGTAGCGAGGTACAGAGAAATACATTTTTTACATACAGCTCAGCAACACTTCACCATAAAATAGCACAATCCCCCGGTTAGTACATAATGTACAGAACAGGCAGCTTATTCCAGATGTCCTCTAAGTGAAAAATGTTACTGCTGAGTCCAATCTTAAACCTCTCGCCTTTCACCTTAAGCTGTGCCCTCAAGTTTTAGAATCCTCTACCCTGAGATCAAGACTGTGAGTGTTCACTTTATCCATGCCCCTCATGATCTTGCACACCTCAATGAGGTCACGCCCCAACCTCCTACACTCCAAGGAACAAAGTCCCAGTCTATCCAACCTCTCCCTGTAACTCCAGCCCAAGCTGTAAGGGTGGAGTTGTCTGGAAGAGCTGATCTAATTGCGTCACTGTCCCCACGCCCTGCCCCAGTGACCATGTGTTTGAGGAAGTACCAAGGTATAAAAGTTCAAAGATTTGTCAGACACAGAGTGTTGGAGTAACTCAGCAGGTCAGGCTGGAGTAACTCAGCAGGTCAGGCAGCATCTCTGGAGAACATCTGTGGAGAACATGGACACAGAGTGCTGGAGTAACTCAACGGGTCAGGCAGCGCCCAAATTAGGAAAAGGGGAGGTGCATTTGGAGAAGAGTTCTTAAGAAGGATCTCGACCTGAGACATCACCTATCCATGCTCTCTCGAGATGCTGCCTGACCTGCTGAATTACTCCAGCACTTAGTGCGTTTTTGTTTTGTTAACCAACATCTGCATTCCTTGTATAGACACAAATTACTGGAGTAACTCAGCGGGTCAGGCAGCATCTCTGGAGAGAATAGGAGACGTTTTGGCTCGGCGATCGTTTCGCTGAACACCTCCGCTCCATCTGCCGAAACCTACCTGATCTCCCGGTTGCCAAACACTTTAACTCCCCCTCCCATTCCCACACTGACTTTTCTGTCCTGGGCCTCCTCCATTGTCAGAGTCAGGCCCAACGCAAATTGGAGGAACAACATCTCATATTTCTCTTGGGTAGTTTACACCCCAGCTGTATGAACATATGACTTCTCTAACTTCAAGTTACCCTTGCTTCTCTCTCTCCATCCCCTCCCCCTTCCCAGTTCTCCCACCAGTCTGACTGTCTCCGACCTTCTCCCAGCTAACAATGATCTATTCTACATTTTCTTTGAGCTTTGTCCTCTTTGATGTCTTTTCACACCTTACCCTTCCTTATCTCTGTGTCTCCCTCTCAGTCCCAACCCCCTTCCTTCTCTCCAGAGATGCTGCCTGTCCCACTGAGTTACTCCAGCATTTTGTGTCTATCTTTGGTTTAAACCAGCATCTGCAATTCTTTCCTACACATGTTGTCTGCATTCCTTGTGTCCACTTATCTTTGGTCGTCTCTCTGGAATGTTCTGGGTGTGGATGTTGAAAGTTCTCATGTCTGTGTGCCACCAGGTGATTTGGGGCAACTGGACAGTGAGTCCAGGCTGGAGCTTTGTAAACTGCTGGAGCAGACCCAGTCGGGGCTCAACTGGTTGAGTCTGGCCGAGAAGCTGGGTCTGGGCATCTTGGTCAACGCCTTCCGACTCAGCCCGTCGCCCGCCAGCTCCCTGCTGGAGAACTACCAGGTTAGTCGTTCACACCACACACTGCCGTGGGTGCCCACCCTGACCAGGTGGTACTGTTCCAGGGCATAGCTGGAGTAGACAGGGTGGAGGACCCTGTGCCCACATTGACCAGACTGGCACAGGGCCAGGGCAGCGCTGGAGTGGACAGGGTGGACCAGGTTCCTGAGATGACCAGCATTGCACAAGGTACAGGGTGGTATCACAGAGTGCCTGCACTGACCAGGTTGGCACTGGGTGGGGCAGTACTGGAGTGGACAGGGTGGACCAGGCATCTGCGCTGACCAGTGTGGCACAAGGTACAGGGTGGTATCGCCGGGTGTGTTCGGTACATGGTGGTGTCACCAGCGAGAAACATTAACCCATCTCACACTTTAGTGTAGTTTAAAGATACAGCATGGAAGCAGGCCATTCGGCCCACCACGTCCACTCCGACCACCCATCACCGGCTCACACTAGTTCTATGTTATCCCACTTTCTCATCCACTCTCTCCACACTAGGGATAATTTACAGAATCCAATTAACCTACAAACCCGCACATCTTTGGGATGTGCGAGTAAACTGGAGCACCCGGAGAAAACCCACGAGGTCACGGGGAGAACGTGTAAACTCCGTATAGACAGAACACGTGGTCAGGTTTGAACCCAGATCTCTGGCGCTGTGAGGCAGCAACTCTACCACTGCACCATCGTGCTAGTTTGCCTTCAGCTGTAGTCGGTATTTTATGAGCCAGGTGAACTCTGGGTCAAGTAATGAACACGCCACATGTGTCCAGAGTTATACATCACGGGAACAACACGCTGACTCATCCATGCCAACCAACACACCCCATCCACACAGCCCCATTTGCCCATATCCCTCTAAACCTTTCCTATCCATGCACCTGCACTTTGAATGTTGTTATAGTACCTGCCTCAACTACATCCACCGGCAGCTCGAGCCGTACACCCACAACTCTGAGTGAAAAAGTTAATTCTCAGCATCCTATTTCTATCTTTCCCCTCTCACCTTAAACATCTGTCCTCTTGTTCTTCATTCCCCTACTCTGGCTAAAAGAATGTACGTTCACCCTATTTATTTCTCACACAATTTTATACACCTCTATAATCCTCCCAAGCGGCACGGTGGTGCAGCGGTAGAGTTGCAGCCTAATGCCGTTGTCCCACTTAGGAAACCAGAACGGAAACCTCTGGAGACCTTGCGCCCCACCAAAGGTTTCCGTGAGGTTCCGGAGGTTTTGGTCACTCTCCCTAATGGTGGAAAGTGGTTTCTGCGTCGTCGAGGCTTCTTCTATGTTCCTGCGATTATTTTAAAAAAAACAAAACCGACCTCGACTAAAAATAGGTTGCCGTTTGGTCGAAGCCAGTGGAGTGGGGTTGCTATTTACATACAGGCAGTCAAAGGCAATCTCCTTCACTGGACGGCCATTTTGATTGGCTCATTGGAGTTTTCAGCAAAGATCCTGTAGGATCTTTGGTTTTCAGGACCTGGAAGATCCGCCGGAAGGTAAAATGCCCGCTAACTTTATTAAACTTCTTAAAACTGTCTCCTCCCTCCCCTTCTCCCTCCTTCTCTCCCCTTCTTTCCCCTTCTCTCCCTCCCTCACACACGCTCTCGAAAGGACTTACCGTGCTCTGTTTACCTTCCTCTTCATCACGCAGACAGCGCTCCTCCACTGTCCCTGGCCCCCACCTTCGCGATGTGTTTGTGTGTGTGTGTGTGTGCGGTCGGTAGCAAAGATCCTTGGTCAGTAGATGCAGCTCACGCTTCGGTCGAGGCTTTCCAGGCAAGTGACCAAAACCTCTGGCGCTCATGGAAACCTTGTGTGGGGCACAAGGTCACCAGAGGTTTCCGTTCAGGTTTCCTAAGTGGGACAGGGGCATTACAGCGCTTAAAGCTCGAGACCCGGGTTCCATCCTGACTACGTGTGCTGTCTGTACCGGGTTTGTACGTTCTCCCCGTGACCGCGTGGGTTTTCTCTGAGATCTTTGATTTCCCCCACACTCCAAAGACGTACTGGTTAGTAAGTTAATTGGCTTTTTATAAATGTAAATTGTCCCTGGTGTGTGTAGGATGGTGTTAATGTGCGGGGATTGTTGATCGGTGCGAACTCGGTGGGCGAAACGACCTGCATCTGCGCTGTATCTCTAAACTAAAAGAATAAGATCACCCCTCATCCTCCAGCGCACAAAGGCATAAAGTCCTAGCCAGGTTGATGAAGGCAGAGCTGCAGTTGTTGTGTACATGGACTTCAGTACGGCGTTCGACAGTGCCGCATGGTAGGCTGCACAGGAAGGTTAGATCTCATGGAATCCAAGGAGAGATAGCTGAATGGATAGCAAATTGGCTCCATGGAGGAAGCAGAGGATGATGGTGGATGGTTGCTGCTCAGAATGGAGGCCTGTAACTAGTGGTGTGCCACAGGGTTCAGTGCTTGGCCCGTCACTGTTTGTCACCTACATCAATGAATTGGATGGGAACATACAGGGCAAGATGAGCAAGTTTGCTGATGATACAAAAGTGAGTGGTTTTGCAGATAGTGAAGATGGTTGTGAATGATCGCAGCAGGATCTGGATCAATTGGCCAGGTGGGCTGAGGAATGGTTGATGGAATTTTATACAGAGAAGTGTGAGGTGTTGCATTTTGGGATGTCGGACAAGAGCTGGACCTCTCGGTAGTGTTGGATAGCAGAGGGATCTAGGAGTACAAGTGCATGGTTCCTTGAAGGTTGAGTTGCAGGTTGATAAGGTGGTCAAAAAGGCTTTTGGCACTTTGCCCTTCATCAGTCAGTATTGACTATAGAAGTTGGGAGGTCATGTTGCAGTTGTATTGGTGAGACCGCATTTAGAATATTGTGTTCAGTTCTGGGCACCATGTTATAGGAAAGATATTGTCAAGCTTGAAAGGTTACAGAAAAGATTTACGAGGATTGTTGCCAGGACTAGAGGGTGTGAGCTATAGGGAGAGGTTGAGTAGGCTGGGTCTCTATTCCACGGAGGGTAGGAGGATGAGGTGAGGATGAGGATCTTATAGAAGTATAAAAAATCATGAGAGGAATAGATCGGGTAGATGCCCAGAGTCTTTTGCCCAGAGTAAGGGAATCGAGGACCAGAGGATATAGGCTCAAGGTGAAGGGGAAAAGATTTAATAGGAATCAGAGGGGTTGTTTTTTCACACTGGTGGGTGTACGGAACAAGCTGTCAGAGGAGATAGTTGAGGCTGGGACGGCCCCACCATTTAAGAAACAGTTGGACAGGTACATGGATAGGAAAGGTTTGGAAGGATATGGACCAAGCGCAGGCAAGTGTAACTAGTGTAACATAGAAAATAGGTGCAGGAGGAGGACATTCGGCCCTTCGAGCCAGCACCGCCATTCATTGTGATCATGGCTGATTGTCCCCAATCAATAACCCGTGCCTGCCTTATCCCCATATCACTTGATTCCACTAGCCCCTAGAGCTCTATCTAACTCTCTCTTAAATCCATCCAGTGATTTGGCCTCCACTGCCCTCTGTGGCAGGGAATTCAACAAATCCACAACTCTCTGGATGAAAACGTTTTTTCTCACCTCAGTATTAAATGGCCTCCCCTTTA
Source organism: Leucoraja erinaceus (assembly GCF_028641065.1). Classification (NCBI taxonomy): domain Eukaryota; kingdom Metazoa; phylum Chordata; class Chondrichthyes; order Rajiformes; family Rajidae; genus Leucoraja; species Leucoraja erinaceus. The sequence continues at coordinate 136,396,744 of NC_073377.1, read as the reverse complement.
TTCTAAGACTTTGGCCCCTGGTTCTGGACCCGCCCAACATTCGGAACATTTTTTCTGCATCTAGCTTGTCCAGTCCTTTTATAATTTTATATGTTTCTATAAAATCCCCCCTCATCTTTCCAAACTCCAATGAATACAAGCCTAGTCTTTTCAATCTTTCCTCATATGACAGTCCCGCCGTCCCAGGAATCAATATCGTGAATCTACGCTGCACTTCCTGGGACATTGTTGGCCAGTGTGGGCAAGTTGGGCCGAGGGGCCGGTTTCCACACTGTATCACTCTGTGACTCCATGACATCCTCGTGAATTTTCTCTGTATTCTTCAAATTATGCTGACACCATTTTAAGCATTGGGCCCTTCGGCCAGCTCTACTATTTGTCACTGACTCGTAGCTCTGCTCTATCGTTGGTTCCCTGGGCCCTAACATTTGTCTAACCCACATTTAGCCATCTCAATGAAACTCTCATTCACCTGCTCAAACAGTTATTTGGTGAGATGGCTACAGGTCCTCCACCCTCTTCAGACACCACAGGCTGGTAGAGTTGTAAAGAAGATGGACACAAAGTGCTGGAGTAACTCAACGGGACAGGCAGCATCTCTGGAGAGAAGGAATGGATGACGTTTCGGATCAAGACCCTTTTTCAGCTTGAGAGTGGGGCAGAGGGAAACCAGAACGATATGCTTGCCGCTGAGTTACTCCAGCACTCTGTGTCCATGTTCTCCAGAGATGCTGCCTGAGCCGCTGAGTTACTCCAGCGCTCTGTGCCTGTCTTGGGTGCTAACCCTTGTCATTCTGTTTCTGCAGGTGTCTGGTGGAACACTGATGGAGATCCTGGAATCGCTGAGGTCCATGGGGCACCGTGAGGCAGTGGCCGTGGTCAGTAAAGCAATGGCCAACTCAGGCAGCACACAGGCAAGCGGGCATGTGCAGGCAACGGCCACCCCACAGCACAACAGTAAGCAATGCTGTCTCTTGTGTGGCCCAGTTCCCAGCAGCACACTCGCCCCTGTGTGTCTCCTTCACACGTCACACTTACCTTCAGTACAATGAAACACATCTCGTAATGCTCGGATGCATCAACCTCTCTTATCTAATGCAACCAGTCTGTCTTAACACTAGTGAATATTGGCCGCAGTACAGTGCATTTCAGCCTATAATGTCCATTCCAAACGTAATGCCAAGTTAAACTAATCTCCTCTGCTTGGATGTGATCCATATTCCTCCATTCCCTGCATATCCATCAGCCTATCTAAACCCTACTAAATGTCTCTATTATATCTGCCTCCACCACCACCCCTGACAGCATGTTCCAGGCCCCCACCACCTGTAAAAAAACTTGCCCTGAGCACACCTCCAATAAAGTTGCCCACGGCCCCCCATCATAAAGCTCTGCTCTCTAGTATTTGACTTTTCCATCTTGGAGAAAAAGGATCTGGCTGCCTGCCCTCTCATAGTTTTATATACTTCTCAGGTCTCCCGTCAGCTAATCAATCAGGTCAGATGTGACCGTTCCTAATTTGCCATTTTCTTCCAAAATGGGAGTAAATCCCTTTCCCAAGCATCCCCTGCAATAGTTTCCCCACCACTGCCGCTCACTGGCCTGTAACTCTCTAGATTATGTCTTGTTCCCATTTTAAACAAAACGTGAAAAGAAAATACTTTTACATTTAGTTTGTGAAAAGACCCGAGATATAAGAGTTACACAGCGTGGAAACAGGCCCTTCAGCCCCAACATGCTCACACTGACCAACGTGTCCCTTCTACACTAGTCCCAATTGTCTGCGTTTGACCCCTATCCCTCTAAACATGTCCTATTCATGTACCTGTCTAAATGTTTCTTAAACGTTGTGATCGTACCTGCCTCAACTACCTCCTCCAGCAGCTCTTCCAAGCAGCCAGAGCTGAACACACTTCTCGGCATCTGCATACAATAGTATCTGTCGTGTCGCTTCTTGTGCGTGGTGGTGGAAAGATTGGTGGAAACAGGGCCGCGACGTGAACGCTCTTACCATGACCCCATTGTAGCAATGAAAGCGTTGGTGAGGCTGCACTTGGAGGATTGTGTTCAGTTTTAGTCACCCTACCAAAGGCTAGGTGCCATTGTTGGAAAGAGTGCAGCGAAAATGTACAATGATATTGCCAGGATTCAAGGGCCTGAGCTATAGTGAAAGGTTGGGCAGGCTAGAACTTTTATTTCTTCAGACCACAGGAAGATGAGGTGATCTTATACAGTTGTATAAGATCATGAGGGGAATGGATAGGATAGGTGCAGTCTTTTTATTCCCAGGGTAGGGGAATCAAAAACCAGAGGGTTTAAGGTGAGAGGGAAACATTAACAGGAACCTGAGTGGTAACTTTTTCACACAGAGGGTGGTGAGTGCATGGAACGAGCTGCCAGAGGAAGTAGTTGAGGCAGGTACTATACCAACATTTAAAATACACTTGGACAGGTACATGGGTGGTAAAGGTATCGAGGGATATGGGCCAGACGCAGGCAGATGGGACTAGTGTAGATGGGGCATGTTGGTCAGTATAGACGAGTTGGGCTGAAGGGCCTGTTTCCGCGCTGTATGACTCTGCGACAGATTGCGGGAGGGTGCTAACTTTTTGCACTGATGCTAAAATGCATAGTTAAATGGTCTTGTCTCTTACAGTTGAGGCGGAGGAAGAGAAGGGCCAGCAGTGCGACAGCGTGTGTGATAGCGGCGTGGAGACATCGTTTAGGAAGCTCAGCCATCTGTCCTTGGAGTCTTTCGACAACGAAACTTCTTTCAAACTGTGAGCGGTGCTCGACGGCCTGATCTCCACTGATCACCGACCCCACTGGAAGCAGAAACATTCTCAACGTCTGCTTAATCGCCACACATTCCCAAAGCTAACGGAAGATTCCTGGCCCACTCAGCTGTGTTACAACTCGTTTTAAACTATTGCAGCCTCTGTGTTGCTGAGGCTGCCCATGTCCTTGGAGCCCCACCGTGACCTCTGGGTACATACAGCCTGCTGTTCCCCGGGCTGTGGGATGGCCCTAGGGTTTGCAGATCTCAGGGAAGTTTCCAGAGTGCAGATGTCGAGATCAGTGGAGGTCCTCCTGGTTTCCTGCCAACATGGGAACCAGGCAACAATCTCCCATCTAGTTGGAGACTCTGAGCGCACCGTGACTGCGCCATATCTGTCCCACAGCCCCGTGTCTGCGCTTCACAACCATCACAACCAGATATCTCCATGGTTCATGTTCTAGGAACAGAATTAGACCATTTAGCCCATCTAGTCTACTCTGCTATCTTTCCTTCTCAACCCCATTCACCTGCCTTCTCCCCATACTAATCAAGAACCTGTCAATCTCCACCTTAAAAATATCCATTGACTTGGCCTGCACAGCCGTCTGTGGCAATGAATTCCACACATTACCAACCTCTGGCTAAAGAAATTCCTCATCTCCTTCCTAAAGGAATGTCCTTTAATTCTGAGGCTATGGCCTCTGGTCCTAGACTCTCCCACTCATGGAAACATCCTCTCCACATCCACTCAATCCAAGCCTTTCACTATTTGGTAAGTTTCAACGAGGAACCCCCTCATCCTTCTAAACCCCAGCAAGTACAGGCCCAGTGTCATCAAACACTCATCTTCAGGACCAGGGATCAGGTAACCATGAGATCCCTGAATTACAGTGGGCACTAGGATCCACTTAGTACTGATCATGTTAAACCAAAGCTTCACCCGTGAACTTTCCCTCTCCACTTCCCTGGGGCTGTCTCTGTCTGCAGAGCAACCAAACTGGTTATGTGTGTTTGGGTGGGTGGGTGGGTGGGTGGGTGGGAGGAAGGGCTCTTGGATTCTTCACGAGCCAAACTGCAATTTTTATTTTTTGTTTACGAAAAGCTGTATTGTTCCCATCAGAATCGTCCTTGCGTTTGACATGGATCCTGTAAATAGTCCCAGCAGCTGGGATTCCAAAATTAGATTTTTGTATTTTTGCTTGAAATAGGCACTTTGAAATTTTATGCTTTTTTAAAATAAACAATTGAAAAAAGATCAATTGATGACAGGGGTCTTCATTTCTGATCTCATTTCTGCACAAATTCTCCCACTTTTACAAATCCTTGAATAAATGGTTTGGAGGGAATAACGCAGATAATAAATGCAAGATAAAGTCCGATTCAAGATAGTCTGTGGGTCTCCAATGAGGTAGATGGGAGGTCAGGGCCACTCTCTAGTTGGTGATAGGATGGTTCAGTCGCCTGATAACAGCCGAAAAGAAACTGTCCCTGAATCTGGAGGTGTGCGTTTTCCCACTTCTGTACCTCTTGCCTGCTGGGAGAGGGGAGAAGAGGGAGTGACCAGGGTGAGTGGTCCTTGATTATGCTACTGGACTTGCCGAGGCAGTGTGAGGTATAAATTGATTCAATATAAGGGAGGTTATCAATATAAATATTAAAAATTAAATAAATAAAAATTAAAAGATAAATATAAGGGAGGTTGGTTTGTGTGATGTCTGGGTTGCGTCCACTACTCTGCATTTTCTTGCAGTCTTGTATGGAGCTGTTCCCAAACTAAGCTGTGATGCATCCCGATAAAATGTTTTCTGCGGCACATTATTTAAAAGACATTTGGCCAGGTACATGAATAGGAACAATTTAGAGGGATATGGGCCAGGACTGGGTTTAGAGGGAGTGGGCCATGGATGGGTTGGGCTGTGGGGCCTGTTTCCATACAGTGTGACAGTATGTGCTTTAGTTGTGTGTGTATGCCTCACACAGCTCTTCAGTTTGACAAGCACACTGCTCAGTGTGATCTGCAGAGACCCAGGTGTCCTGTTTAAATGCAGATGTCACCCTGAGGTGTAGCTCCACGCAGCCTTGCATTGGTGCATCCTGCGGGGGCGTTGCATTGGTGCCTCCCGGCACCATGGCAGACTGGGCCTGTCCCATTTCCTGCATTTGGCCCAAATTAATCTGAACCAGTCCTACCATAGATCTATCCATAAAAATAAAGTAAAATATCACTGCCGCAAATGTTAATATTGGGAATGTCACAAACAATTTAATTTACTCATTTTTGGAATCGGACTGCCGATATATTGTCAGGTCAGATGATGACATTGCAAGTGATTAAATCTTGGGAAAAGCAAAGTGCTGAAGGAACTCAGCGGGTCAGGCAGCACCTGTGGAGGGAATGGACAGATGACGTTTTGGGTCAGGACCCTTCTGATGGAGACTGGTGGAGTAGGAGGGATGAAAGCTGGAAAAATGAGGTGGGGGCAGGACAAAGCCTGACGAGTGATAGGTGCATACAGGTGAGGGGGGTAATTGGCAGATGGGTGGTGTAAGTGATTAAGGAGGTGAAAAGGAGACAAATGGGTGACAGGCAAGGAACTGTAGATGCTGGTTTACAAAAAAAGGACACAGTGCTGGAGTAACCCACTGGGTCAGGCAGCATCTCTGGAGAACATGGATAGGTGACGTTTCAGGTCAGGACCCTTCTTCAGTCTTGACTTGACAGAGATGCTGCCTGACCCGCTGAGTTACTCCAGCACTTTGTGTCTTTCAAAAAGTTGTCAGATAAGGAGAGAAAAGGAATGAATGTAAAGCCAGAGGGAGGGATAGGGGGTGGGGAGGGAATACAGTGCCCTCCATAATGTTTGGGACAAAGACCCATCATTTATTTATTTGCTTCTGTACTCCACAATTTGAGATTTGTAATAGAAACAAAATCACATGTGGTTAAAGTGCACATTGTCAGATTTTATTGTGCCAATGAAAGTCAAAGATGTCTTTATGAGACCTTAGGCTTACAAAATCAACTGTTTGGAACATCATTAAGAAGAAAGAGAGCACTGGTGAGCTTACTAATCATAAAGGGACTGGCAGGCCAAGGAAGACCTTCACAGCTGATGACAGAAGGATTCTCTCTACAATAAAGAAAAATCCCCAACCACATGTCCGACAGATCAGAAGCACTCTTCAGGAGTCAGGTGTGTATTTGTCAATGACCACTGTCTGCAGAAGACTTCATGAACAGAAATACAGAGGCTACACTGCAAGATGCAAACCACTGGTTAGCCGCAAAAATAGGATGGCCAGGTTACAGTTTGCCAAGAAGTACTTAAAAGAGCAACCACAGTTCTGGAAAAAGGTCTTGTGGACAGATGAGATGAAGATTAATGTATATCAGAGTGTTGGCAAGAGCAAAGTGTGGAGGATAGAAGGAACTGCCCAAGATCCAAAGCATACCACGTCATCAGTGAAACACGGTGGTTGAGGTGTTATGGCCCGGGCATGTATGGCTGCTGAAGGTACTGGCTCACTTATTTTCATTGATGATACAACTGGTGATGGTAATAGCATAATGAATTCTAAAGTGGAGAGACACATCCTATCTGCTCAAGTTCAAACAAATGCCTCAAAACTCATTGGCCAGCGGTTCATTCCACAGCAAGACAATGATCTCAAACATACTGCTAAAGCAACAAATGAGTTTTTCAAAGCTAAAAAATTGTAAATTCTTGAGTGGCCAAGTCAATCACCCGATTTGAATCCAATTGAACATGCCTTTTATATAGATGGGAAAACTGAAGAGGACTAGCCCCCAAAACAGGCATAAGCTAAAGATGGATGCAATACAGGCCTGGCAGAGAAGACACCCAGCATCACCAGAGAAGACACCCAGCAACTGGTGATGTCCATGAATCGCAGACTTCAAGTAATCATTGCATGCAAAGAAAAAGCAACAAAATACTAAAGGTGACTACTTCATTTACATAACATTGCTGTGTCCCAAACATTATGGTGCCCTGAAATGGGGGGACTATGTATAAACACTGCTGTAATTTCTACATGGTGAAACCAATATGTATAAAAATGACCTTGATTAAAATCTGACAATGTGCACTTTAACCACATATAACCATATAACAATTACAGCACGGAAACAGGCCATCTCGGCCCTTCTAGTCCGTGCCGAACACGTATTCTCCCCTAGTCCCATCTACCTGCACAGACCATAACCCTCCATTACTTTCCCGTCCATATAACTGTTCAATTTATTTTTAAATGATAAAATCGAACCTGTCTCCACCACCTTCACTGGAAGCTCATTCGACACAGCTACCACTCTCTGAGTAAAGAAGTTCCCCCTCATGTTACCCCTAAACTTCTGTCCCTTAATTCTCAAGTCATGTCCTCTTTTTTGAATCTTCCCTACTCTCAGTGGGAAAAGCTTATCCACGTCAACTCTGTCTATCCCTCTCATCATTTTAAATACCTTTTTTTTTTTAAACATGTTATGTTATTCTCAAATCTCAAATTGTGGAGTACAGAGGCAAATAAATAAATGATGGGTCTTTGTCCCGAACATCATGGAGGGCACTGTAGATGACGATCATTTAGTCCTTTGAAACCAGCACCTGCTCCAGAAAGACAAGCAAGTACCACGTTATTATAATCACTCAAATCCTCGTCTCGGTTCATTCCTTCCATTTTAATCAACGGTCTTTTTCACACTGTGATGCTTCATATGTATACATTTAATCAGTGCATTCTGGAGATAAACATAGATTTGCAGGACAAGTGTTGATATACAAAAACAAATTGTTCCCCAGTATTTTTCAATTTCCATTTCAACAATGAGTTTGATTTGAAAGGTGAGGAGGTGCGGGAGATTGCAACCTTCACGTGGTCCGCCCTGTTTCGACGAATGCAATCAACCCGGCGTGCACAATCAAATAAGATCAAATAGAACAAGTTGTCGTACAACTTTAGGCTGTGCACGCCATACGCAAGAAGAAGAGGAGGTGCGGAGATGGGTGATGTGGGAAGTGTGTTAGGTGACCCAGAGGTCAGGCACAAGGACTGGTGTGAGCAAACGCCCTAACCAGAAGCAGGGGCTGGTGACGTGAGCAGCAATTCAGCAACAGACAGGACATAGCTCAGCACAAAACACGCACCAGAGAAACAGCGCTGGGAGAGGAATGTCATCATATCACGTTTACTCAGAGGAGAGGGAGTCTGTCATCCTGGCAAAGTCAAATCCAAATGTATTCAATTTATAAAGAGATCCTGAGTTTATAAGTTTCTGCGTTGATTTTCTGATCCCGCGTTGGTGTCACATGCACTCGTCTCTCTGGTGAAACGGGCAGATGGGCAGATTAATGGGCTGTCATCTCCATCTGGCGTGAAGACCGGCATTGTCCACACGACTACAACCATCAGGAGCACCCTTGATCCTGGAGCCATGATGGGTCGTTCACCAACCGTCAGCGAATGTCCTGGTCAGTGTGCGTGGGGGAGTGTGTGTGGGGGTGATGTGTGTGTGGGGGGTTGTGTGGGGGGGGTGGTCAGTGTGTGGTTAGTGTGTGGTCAGTGTGGGGCCGTGCAGGGTGCGTATGGTGAGAGCTGCCTGGAGCAGTGAGGTGGAGGTGGGTCGACGAGGGATGAAGGTCAGCACCTTGTTATGTTGCAGCATGAGGAAGGCGTTGTCACTGAAGCGTCCAGGTATGTTGCCCACATCCAGCCAGACGTAAGGGGCGATGCTGGAGGAGTGCAGGGAGACGCTGTACACACCGCCATGCTCACTCACACTGGCCTGGTGGGAGGAGAGAACTGGCTCACAACAAAATCACCCGCAAAGTGTCCCAGAGTAAACACTGCAAACACCACCCACACCCCGCACCACCCGCGAACACGACACACACCCCTCAAGAGAGAGCTAGATAGGGCTTAAAAATAGCGGAGTAGGGGATATGGGGAGAAGGCAGGAAAGGGGTACTGATTGGGGATGATCAGCCATGATCACATTGAATTGCAGTGCTGGCTCGAAGGGCCGAATGGCCTACTCCTGCACCTATTGCCTACTGTCACACACACACCCCATACACACACACCCCGTACACACACACACACCTCCTACACAGGCACATACACACACCCCCCCCCCCCCCCCCCCCCCAACCACTACCGCAGTAAGTGGGACTGCAGGTCACATTCGCATCATAGGCACTGTGTGGTCAGTCACGGGGCGAACATGACACTGGTCAACCAACACATTTGTCTGTTCACAGCTTGGACCACATTCCTACTGTCGCATTGACAAGTAAGTCCTTGCCGGGTCAGGCAGCGAGTCTGGGCAAGGCAGGGGGGGCATGGAGAGGTGATGTTGTGGGTCAGCACCCTTCCTCAGGCTGGATAACTTACCTGTGGCCAGGTGTGAGGGTTGGAGGAAGGCTGCTGTAACTTACGTTAATGTGTGGTCAACTCAGTGTGTCTAAGTTACTTACGTTAATGTGTGGTGCTCTCAGAGTGTGAGCATCCTTTAGGGAAGTGAGCAGGTGGTAGTTCACCGGTCCCCGCTGCTGCCCCTGGTCCTCGAGATGGAATGCGATCACGCAACGATCGCGGCTACAACTGCAGCGCTGCAGCAGGGTGGCAGTCACAGCCTTGTACACAGGAGCTGCACTGCTGCCCTTCAGCGTGAAGGGTTCAGTAGTGTGAGCACACACTGGCTCCAGACTGCTCCACTGGTAAACCCGCACCTGCACAACACACAGCAACAGTTCATCAACATCAGCAGCATGGTGGCGAGTGGATGAGCTGCTACCTTATAGCACCAGAAACCCGGGTTTCATCCTGACAATGGGTGCTGTCTGTACGGAGTTTGTGCATTCTCCCTGTGACCTGCATGGGTTTTCTTCGGGAGCTCCGGTTTCCTCCCACTATGAGGATGTGCAGAATTGTAAGTTAATTGCCCTTTGTAAATTCTAAATTGTCCCTAGTGTGTAGGATAGTGCTCGTGTACGAGGGGATCGCTGTTTGACACGGAATCTGTGGGACGAAGTGCCATTTTACATGCGGTATCTCCAAACTAAATTTTGGCAGGGTTATTGATGCGGTGCAGACTGAATAAGCAGCGAGGCTCCTCCAAGAGGCAGTGATGAGGCTGGAAGCTGGTATTGCTCTCGATATGGAAATCCAACACATCCCAGCAGACATCAGCACATTGGGAGACGGGGGGTGGGAAGAATGAGAGTGGAGGAGATCTCAGTTTTCCCACCTATCACTTAAGTGAACCCAGTCTGATTGTCGGGAGATAAGTGATAGGAGCAGAATCAGGCCCTTCGGCCCATCGTCTACTCTGTCATTCAAGCATGGCTGATCTATCTCGCCTAACCCCATTCTCCTGCCTTCTCCCCATAACCCGACACCCATACTAATCAAGGAATCTGTGGACTGGCACCTACACCGAGCACCCAGATCCCAGAGCACCCAGAGATAGGGGCACCCAGCGCTCAGATCACCCAGCACCGAGCCAGAGGCACCCAGTGTCCAGAGCACCCAGCACCCAGAGCCAGGGGCACCCAATGCCCAGAGCACCCAGCAGTCAGAGTACCCAGCACCCAGAGACACGGCCACCCAGCACCAAATGCACCCATATAACCATATAACCATATACCAATTACAGCACGGAAACAGGCCATCTCGGCCCTACAAGTCCGTGCCGAACAACTTTTTTCCCTTAGTCCCACCTGCCTGCACTCATAGCATAACCCTCCATTCCCTTCTCATCCATATGCCTATCCAATTTTTTTTTAAATGATACCAACGAACCTGCCTCCACCACTTCCACTCATTCCACACCGCTACCACTCACCGAGTAAAGAAGTTCCCCCTCATGTTACCCCTAAACTTCTGTCCCTTAATTCTGAAGTCATGTCCTCTTGTTTGAATCTTCCCTATTCTCAAAGGGAAAAGCTTGTCCACATCAACTCGGTCTATCCCTCTCATCATTTTAATGACCTCTATCAAGTCCCCCCTTAACCTTCTGCGCTCCAGAGAATAAAGCCCTAACTTATTCAACCTATCTCTGTAACTTAGTTGTTGAAACCCAGGCACCATTCTAGTAAATCTCCTCTGCACTCTCTCTATTTTGTTGACATCCTTCCTATCCCTCCATCCCTTTTGGGTGACCAAAATTGTACACCATACTCCAGATTTGGTCTCACCAATGCCTTGTACAATTTTAACATTACATCCCAGCTTCTATACTGAATGCTCTGATTTATAAAGGCTAGCATACCAAAAGTTTTCTTTACCACCCTATCTATATGAGATTCCACCTTCAAGGAACTATGCACGGTTATTCCCAGATCCCTCTGTTCAACTGTATTCTTCAATTCCCTACCATTTACCATGTACATTGAAAAAAAGTTCACCCGACCCCCCCCCCCCTCCCCCCTCACACACACATAAAACAAACCAGAGAACATTAACACTAACTTTTTAAAACACCTAAAAAATGACAAAATAAGCGAATAGACAGACAGACTGTTGGCGAGGCTGCCATCACTGACGGCGCCACCCGGTGGACCAAAGTTGTGTGGGTTTGTAGGTTAATTGGCCTCTGTAAATTGTCCCTAGTCCAGGGAGTGGATGAAAAAGTGGGATAACATGGAACTAGTGTGAACAGGTCAGAGTGGACTTGGTGGGAGTAGGACCTTTTTGTTCCATGCTGTATCTCTAAGCTAAACTAAAGCAGAATGAACCCACACTGGGTGCATTTGGTGCTGGGTGGCCGTGTCTCTGGTGCTGTGGTGCTGACCTGTGATCATCCAATACACTAGCACTATCCTATACACACTAGGGACAATTTACAGAAGCCAATTAACCTACAAACCAGCACGTCTTTGGACGGTGGGAGGAAACCAGAGCACCCGGAGAAAACCCATGTGGTCACACGGAACACATACAAACTCTGTACAGACAGCACCCGTGGGCAGGATGGAACCCGGGTCTCTGGCGCTGTGAGGTAGCAACTCTACCCGCTGCGCTGCCATGCCCCCCAATTCCTCAGAGCCACAGTCACAGAGCTGCACTGCACTGAAACAGCCCTTTCGGCCCACTGAATCCATGTGTTCCATGATGTTTCATTTAGAGATACAGCATGGACACGGGCCCTTCGGTCCACCAAGTCCATGCTGACTGGGATGTTTTGTTTCAGTTAGAGAGATACAGCACAGAAACAGGCTGTTCGGCCCAGAGAAAGTCTGTCCACACTAATCCTGTTTACCCTCATTAGGTCCGTATCCCTCCACATCTTTCCTATCCGCGTACCAATGTCTTGCATATATTGGAATGTATCTGCCTCCATCATCTCCCAGGGCAGCTCATTCCAGATATTAACAACCTTGTGTGTGAAAAACACCCTTCAAATCTCCTTGAAATTCCCCCCCTCGCACCTTAAACCTGTGCCCTCTAGTTCCAGACTCCCCCACCCAAGAAAAAGTATTCTATCTATCCTATCCAGGCCCTTCATAATTTTGCACACCTCTATATGGTCAACACGCAGCCTCCTGCACTCCAGTGACAATAAGCCAAGACTTCCCATCTCACCCCTTAACTACAGCTCTCCATTCCAGGCAGCGTGCTGCTGAGGCTTTTAAATGAGACTAGACTAAGTGGGACCCCTAATATATCCCCAACGTAATATTCCACCACTCACCCGTTCCCCAACGCAATATTCCACCATTCACCCAAAGTGATGAAGAAGGCATATAGCTTGCCTTCATTGGACAAGGTATTGCATACAACAGTTGGGATGTCATGTTGTAGGTATAGAGGAAGTGGTTGAGACCACACCTGGAATAGTATGCAGTTCTGGTTACCATACTCCGAAGAGCCTCTTTCCTTGCTGTGTAGAGCGGTGACCAGCAGCAGCTCAACCTGAACCAACTTTCCAACATCTGTGCCCTTCCCAAACGTACCTGAAGAACAAGTTGAAGGTCCATGGACAGATCGGAAATTCCGTAGATGATCAGTGACCCATCGTCTTCAAAAGCAACTGGCAAAACTGGAGCAAAGAAGTTACGTGCAAAGTAATGAAGCATCTTCCATTTACCTCCGTACTCTGCAGAGAGAAAAGAGTGCGGCATTTCCACCTGTACTCCACTCGTTCCAGAAGTAGACTACCCTCTGAATGAAAATAAATCTCTCCCCTGTCACCTTAAGCCTATTCCCTCTGGGTTTAGAATCCTCTACCCTGGGAAAAAGACTGAGCATTCACTCTATCCATGCCCTCATGATCTTGTACACCTCAATAAGGTCACCCCTCAGCCTCCAACACTCCAAAGAAAAAAGTCCCAGCCTATCCAACCTCTCCCTATAACTGAAGCCTAACTAACATCCTGGTGAATCTCTTCTGCACCCTTTCCAACTTAATGGCATCCTTCCTGTAGCCGGGTGACTGGAACACCAGTGCCCCAACCATGATGCTCCTGAATTATTTATGTATCTCCCAGCATAAGGGTCAGAGTGGAGGGGAGGGGGGGTTCTTGGCTCAGATGGAGGGGAATCCTTGTACCTTGCCAAACTCAGATACGGGCTGTGCAGAGCAGCACATACTGAGCTAATGTGGATGCTCACAAAGGGGAAGGGGGGATAGGTATAAGGAACGAGGAAGTAGTTTGCTTCCAAGAATTATGAAGGGGTGCCATAGTGGCGCAGTGGGTAGAGCTGCTGCCTCACAGTGCCAGAGACCCAGATTCGATCCTTAGGTTCAATTCAACTATAATTTATTGTCACGTGTACGTGGGTACAGTGAAATGCATTGTTTTGCTTATAACCTCGGGTGCATGGAGTTTTTTCGTTTCCCCTGTGGCTGCGTGGATTTCCTCCGGGTGCTCCGGTTTCCTCCCACATCCCAAATACATGCAGGTTTTGTAGGTTAATTAACCTAGTGCGTAGGGAGTGGATGGGAAAGTGTGATAACACAGAACTAATGTGAGCGGGTCACCGTGGACTCGGTGGGCCGAAGGGCCTATTTCCATGCTGTATCTCTTAACTAAACTAAACTAACATGAGGGATGGAATAACCTTTCATGCTCACGTCTAGGATGGAACTAATGTAGGGGTGATCAATAGTTGGTGTGGACCCGTAGGGGCCTGTTTCCGTGCTGTGTCTTTCTATTCAATATTATTTCAGACCAAGGGATTGACATTTCAACATTCAAGGGATTCATCTTATTTCTTTAGAGAACAGCCTTGCAGCTGGAGCAGTGGCTCCAAAGGCCCATGAGAATGAGCATGAGCATGAGATGCATACCGATGGAGGCCCAGGAAGGGGCCTGCCAGATATCGTTGAGCTGCCAGTACAAGGTGCCCATCGTCAATCCTTGCCCGTCAACCACCTCGCTCTGGCTCCGGCGGTAGAATTCTGTCTGTGCTTTTATACACTCGGCCTGCATCACCTGTTGGCAAAGAACAACATAGTCAGCATCTGCAAACATCACATCAATGGCTCACAAGGTGCGGGAGTAACTCAACATTTAAAAGATATTTGGACAGGTACGTGGATAGGATAGGGTTCAAGGAATATGGGCCAAATCAGACGGCGGGAATATTGTAGATTGGGCATCTTGGTCGGCATTGGCAAGTTGGGCCTAAAGGCCTGTTTCCACGCTGTATGGCTCTATGAGCAGGTCAGACTCAATGAGCTGCCTGCCCCGCTGAGTTACTCCAGCACTTTGTGTATTAACCAGCATCCACAGTTCTTTGTTTCAACATCAGTGGGTCAGGCAGCATCTCTGGAGAATATGGAAAGGTGATGTTTCTGGTTGGGACCCTTCACCTTGTATACTCTGGAATTTAGAAGGATGATTACGATAATTAAGGGTTTGGACACGCTAGAGGCAGGAAACATGTTCCTGATGTTGGGGGAAGTCCAGAACCAGGGGCCACAATTTAAGAATAAGGGGTAAGCCGTTTAGAACGGAGATGAGGAAACACTTTTTCACACAGAGAGTTGTGAGTCTGTGGAATTCTCTCCCTCAGAGGATGGTGGAGAACGGTTCTCTGGAAACTTTCAAGAGAGAGCTAGATAGGGCTCTTGAAGATAGCGGAGTCAGGGGATATCGGGAGAAGGCACATTGAATGGCGGTGCTAGCTTGAAGGGCCGTATGGCCTACTCCTGCACCTATTGTCAATTGTCTACTGTCTACCCCCATCCCCCTGCTTGTAATCAGTCTGAACTCCATTGCCAGAGTGAGGCCACACGCAAACTGGAGGAACAACATCTCATAACTTCATATTGTGCTTGGTTAGCTTACAACCCAGCGGATGAATGTTGAATTCTCTAAAGTAACTTCTACCTACACTCCCCTCCACCCACCTTGCCTCCTTTCTCCACCCTAGTCATTTAACCAGTTCCACAGTTCAGCATACATGTAAAGTCAAGGAACTGCAAAAGATAGAAACAAAGTGCTGTCGTATTCAGCGGTTCAGGCAGCATCTCTGGAGCAAAAGGATAGGTGACGTTTTGGGTTGGGACCCTTCTTCAGACTCAGGTTCAGCACATTGTATCCCTCTTGAGGTCACACCTTCCCCAACCAACAATGCGTCCACCAGGGCACCACCCTGCCTAGTCCAGGACTTTTCTCGCATCCACCTGTTTACCACCCTACTTTCAGTCTGAAAAAGAGTCCCGACTAAAAACGTTACCTATTCCTTTTTCTCCAGAGATGCTGTCTGACCCAATGATTTATTCCAGCACTTTTTGTCCAACTTTGCACCTATTATCTGCCAGGCTTTGTCCTGCCCCTCCTCTATTCCAGCTTTCTTTCACCACAAGACCGAAGAAGGGTCCTGACCCGAAACGTCACCTATCCATGTTCTCCAGAGATGCTGCCTGACCCGCTGAGTTACTCCAGCACTCTGTGTCCATGTTCTCCAGAGATGCTGCCTGACCCGCTGAGTTACTCCAGCACTCTGTGTCCATGTTCTCCAGAGATGCTGCCTGACCCGCTGAGTTTCTCCAGCGGTACCCGGACGTGGCGTTGATGGACAAGAAGCCGAAGCAAAGAAGTCGAAGCCAAAGAACCCAATGGAAACGAGGCCGAAACACCAATAAACCGAAAGAGTCCGAAGAAACGCCTACTAACCGAAAGGATGGGACGCCTAAATGCAAACTAACCGAAAGGGCAGGTCACCTAAAAGCCAACGAACCGATAAGCTGCGTCGCCTAAAAGAAAACTTACCGAATGGCCGACTGCCGCTCAACGTCCAAAAACGGACATGACGTTGCCGGGGGACAGGACTTGTCAGCGATTGGTCCATCACATCACTGTGAAGGCATGAACATTGTCCCAAACCTCCGCTCCACTCGACCCGCAGCCCGCGGAGGGTGGCCATGGGAGAGTGGGGGCTGTACACCTTCGGCCGCTTTCAACTTGGTGCTTGGGTTCAGATTGCCCAGTTGCCTATGGCTTGTGTGGGAAAATGAACCCCATGCTCCCGTCTCCCCCTTCTCTTTCCCCTCTCTCTCCCCCTCCCTTCTCTCTCCCCTTTTCTCTCTCCCCCTCTTCTCTCTCTCCTCCTCTCTCTTCCTCTCCTCTCCCCCCTTCTCTCCTCCTTCTCTCTCTCCTCCGTCTCCACCCGCGGAAGCGTCCCACAGTCACTGACCGCGATGCACCGCCATCGGACCCCAAACTCCACACCAGGGTGATTCCCACGCACAAAACAGGCAGCATCACTGGAGAGATGGAATGGTGGTGTTTCGGGTCGAGACCTAAGGTTATAGAGCGGAGCTCCGCTCTATAATCTTTGGTCGAGACCTTTCAGATGCACTCTGAAGAATGGGTGGAGACGGAGAGAGAAGGGGGAGAGAGGGGGAGAGAGAGAAGGGAAAGAGAGAGGGGGGAGAGAGGCAGAGGGAGAGAAGAGGAGAGAGAGAGAGGGGGAGAGAGAGAAGGGGGAGAGAGAGAAGGGAGGGAGAGAGAAGGGAGGGAGAGAGAAGGCAGAGAGAGCAGGGGAAGGAGATAGAGAGAGAGAGAGAGTGGAGAGAGAGATGGGGAGAGAGAGAGGGGGAGAGAGAGGGGGAGAGAGAGGAGAGAGAATGAGGAGAGAGAGAGAGAAGGGGGGAGAGAGAGGGGAGAGAGAGAAGGGGGAGAGAGAGAAGGGGAGAGAGAGAGAAGGGAGAGAGAGAGGGAGAAGGGGGAGACGGGAGCGTAGGGTCCATTTTCCCACAGAAGCCATAGGTGACTGGGCAATCTGAACCCAAGCACCAAGTTGAAAGCGGCCGAAGGTGTGCATCCATCGGGACAGCCCCCACTCACTCACGGTCACCCTCCGCGGGTGGAGCGGAAGTTTGGGACAATTTCATGCCTTCACAGTGATGTGATGGAAGCGGGGGTCTGGACCAATCGCTGACAAGTCCCGCCCCCCAGCAACGTCAAGTCCGTTATTGGACTTTTCTGTTGAGCAGCAGTCGGTCCTTTGGCCTGTAGGCGACGCCGTCTTTCGGGTAGGTGGCGTTTCGACAGAGTGGCCATTCGGTAAGTTTCCTTTTAGGTGATGCAGCTTTTCGGTTCGTTGGCTTTTAGGCGTCCCGCCCTTTCGGTTAGTTTGCATTTAGGCGTCCCATCCTTTCGGTTAGTAGGCGTTTCTTCTTCGGACTCTTTCGATATATTGGCGATTCGGCCTCGTTTCCATTCGGTTGTTTGGCTTCGACTTCATTGCTTCGGCCTCTCTTCCTTCGGCGCCATGTCCGCACACGACTCCAGCACTGTGTGTGTCTCACTTTCTGACTTGCTCATTGCATGCACTGGGAGAAACTACATCAGATTTCTAAAGCTGCGCTGATGCGCTCCTGGCATGGTCTGACATGATACAGAGTCACACAGCACGGAAACAGGCCCAACCCGTCCATTCCGACCAACATGCCCCATCTACATTAGTCCAAACTACCCACAATTAGTCCACAGCCCTCTAAAACGTTCCTGTCCACGTACCTGTCCAAATATCTTTTAAATGTTGTTTTATTATCTGCCTCAACTACCTTCTCTGGCAGCTCGTTCTATACACCCACCACCCTCCGGGTGAAAAAGGTGCCCTTAGATTCCTATTAAATTTTTCCCTGCTCACCTTAAACCTATGCCCTCTAGTTCTTGATTCCCCTACTCTGTGTAAAAGACTGTACATCTAATGCCCTCATGATTTTATACACCTCTATAAGATCACCTCTCATCCTCCTGTGCTCCAAGGAATAAAGTCCTAGCATGCCCAACATCAGCGTAAATCTTCTCTGCATTCTTTCCATCTTAACAACATCCTTCCTATAGAAGGGTGACCAAAACTGAACACAATATTCCAAATGCGGCCTCACCAAATGTCTTGTACAAATGTATAACATCCCAACTTCTATACTTAATGTGTAGCAAGGAACTGAAGGTCTTTTATTGTCACATGTACCAAGAAAGGTACAGTGATATGCGAATTGCCATGCTGGTTTACACCAAAGACAGACACAAAATGCTGGAGTAACTCAGCAGGTCAGGAAGCATCTCTGGTGCAAAGGTGACGTTTCAGATTGAGACCCTTCTTCAGACTTATTCTCAATTCTCTCACTTCCCAGTCTGCACCCCTGCAACATCTCCTCAAGGTATGCCAATTTTGAAGAAGTTTTCCTCATCTCCCCGATGAGTTTGTCGTATTAGTTTTACTGTTGAGTTTCACTGTTTGTATAACTCGTTATCACCTACTCCATAGCCAACAATGGACCATCGTGAGTTCCACATCCCTTAATCATTTTTGCTAGCTTTGATGTGACTTTTTGCATATTTTTCATTCATTTGTTCTATGTACCTTTTCATATATCTTGGTTCTCTCTCCCATAAACTTCAGTTACCAAAAATCAAGTCTGCACTTTACCCAAAAGATAAAGTCACCTATTTTAATTTCTGCTGACCCCACTACATATCTTTTTAAAAAAGTTATGGCCATTTTCATATTCAAATTAGCATCTTCCCTATTTTATCTCTGGACATTCAATGAAGCTGTCCATAGTCAATGACCATGATTGAAGGAAGGCCAATTTTTTTAAATACCAAAAGTGTCCTTGATTATTCACAAATAATCTATGTGTGATATCTACTTTCATTAAACTTATAGGCCAAATGCACTCCTATTTATGTCCTCTGCTGTACAACACGCCCCCGGCTTTCTGCCGTTCTGTGTGGTAGAATCCTGACATGGCTAGATTTGACTTCACAAAATGCAACACCTCACACTTATCTGCATTAAACTCCATTAACCATTCCTCAGCACTCTTGCCCAACTGATCAAGATCCTGCAGACATTTTTGATAACCATCTTTGCCATCTATGACACCACCCACTTTGGTGTCATCTGCAAACATACTAATCATCCCATATACATTCTCATCCAAATTGTTGTTATTAATGGCAAACAGCAATGGGCCCAGCACCAATCCTTGAGGCACACTAGTCACAGGCCTCCAATCCAAAAAAAAAACTTCCACCATCACCTTCTGCTTTCTTTCATGAAGCCAATTCACTATCCCGGCTGCTATGTCTCCATGGATCCCATGCGATTGAACATTGCAGAGTGGCCTACCATGTTGAACCTTGACAAATGCCTTGAAGTCCATAAAGACAACATCTACATCAACCTCATCAACCTTTTTGATTAATTCTTCAAAAAACTCGTAAGACAGGATCTCCCATGTGCAAAATCACCCAATTGTGACTGTGACCAAGTTCCCTCAGGAGTTGCTGAGCATTAACAAGCCAGCTATCTCTGTGTCTTCACATTAACTTGTGTCTTTAATGAGGTGTCAGAAAACAATAACCAATAACAGTAGCATGATGCATCCTGGCATTGAGGAGTTTCCAAACACTAATTTAACTAGTTATAGGAGTAGAATTAGGTCATTCAGCCCATTGAGTCTACTCCGCCATTCAATCATGGCGGATCTCTGCCTCCGACCCATTTTCCTGCCTTTTCCCCATAACCCTTGACACCCATTCTAATCAAGAATATGTCTATCTCTGCCTTACAAATATCCACTGACTTGGCCTCCACAGCCCACAGATTAACTACCCTCTGACTAAAGAAGTTCGGCCTCACCTAGTTTCTGAAAGAGCTCCTTTTAATTCTGAGGCTACGACCTGTGGTCAAAATTCTGCTGCTCCACTACAGTAATTGGTCTAAGAATGGATGATGTTATTACCTGAGAAAGGTAAATTGTACTTTTGAAGTTTTCCAAGGGATCCTCTGCCTGTGGAAGTTGAAAGTGGAGCTGGATTTGGTTCAACAATAACTTGTTGCCAGCAACCTGATGCTGCCGGTGATCGACAAAAGAACTGTTGAAACTCCAGTCTTCAGCAGCAGAAACCTGGTCAACAAGAAAACGGTGATATTTTACCATTTGATTTTCCTCACTGATGCAACGCTCCCCCAAACCTCTGACCACTCTTCCTCACAGAATCAAGAGATCAAGTGTTTAATTGTCTTATGTATGCACAACAGAACAATGACGGTCCTAATAGCAGCAACAAGAGGGGGATCAAGAGCGAGAGAGGTGAGGAGAAGGGGGGGGGGGGGGGGGGGAGAATGAGTGGGGAGGGGGAGGAGGAGAATGGGAGAAGGGGAGGATGAGGAGAGGAGAGGGTGAGGATGAGGGGAGGGAGAGGTAGAGGAGAGGGGGAGGAAGAGGAGAGGGTGAGGAGAGATGTGAGGGGGAGGAAGAGGAGAGGAGAGGGTGAGGGGGAGGGGGAGGGGAGAATGAGCGGAGAGGAGGCAGAGGGAGAGGAGAGAGGGTGAGGAAGAGGAGAGAGAGATCGGAAGGGAGAGGGGGAGGTAGAGGGAGGGGAAGGATAATTGTCATATGCCCCAGCACTGGAACAATTAAATTGAACAGGTAAACAGCTTTAATTGACCAAATAAACATTTTTCATCCCATTTGCCTACATTTGCCCATATCTCCCCAAACCCTTCCTAACCAAATCTGTCCAAATATATTTTAAAAGTCATAATGATATCCACATTTACAGCTTGCTCTAGCATCTTCTGTTTGCTAGCAGAAGCGGGTGCAAGGGTGTGAACTAGTGTGTGTGTGTGTTAATGCTGGGGTATGTATGTCAGTGTTTGAGTATGCATGTAGACTGAGATCAGGTGCAGCTGTAACACTGTTGTCAACAGTGGAGGAGATTGAGAGGTCAGTAGAACAACAGTTTACCATGTGAACCAGAGTGTGCACTTCCAAGATTATTATATATATGGCGACATTTACATATTGAAGCATTAAATGCGATCAGTGTGGACATTCTTTGACCTGAAACTTTATCTCTGTTTAATTTCCGACAGATGCTGCCTCACCTGTTGAGCGTTTTATAGAAGTGAGTAACAGTAGGTATGTTACAAAACCTACCTGAATCGTCATTGGGAATCTGCCCACAGCCATGTCGGCGATTTTGGCGCTGTTTGGAGGGGGCGGGTTTAAAACGCGATTTTTACTAGGCTGTACTAATCGCAGATGTTCAGCCTAGTAAATCATTAACGAAAAATCGCTGCAAGACCCGGTCGCAAAAGGTATTATTAGTTTTATAGGCCTCGATAATATAGTTATAATAGTTTTAAAATTACTGTCTCATTCCGCAACCTCTCGCAGCCCCAGGGTTTTATAAAGCAAACAATTAAAGGTATGTACCTTATTTTTACATTAAATGGGGCATATATATAACCCTATATATCAAGTTATCTATAGCGAGTAGTTCATTTTGGGCTTTTTATATCCCGCAGTATTTTTCTCGGCATTTGAGGGCACTAATCCAGCGCGATGTCAACGTTCTAAACCAGCGCGTTCACATGAACCCACTAGAAAGCCGATTTAAATGGGCATTTATTTACAGCAATTGAACACTAAATTCCTTCCATTTGGCCTATAAATGAATGTAAATTAGATATAAAAATCATGTTATATTGTGAATTATTTGTGAATAATCTTTGGAGACTTAGGCTATTTAAAAATGTTAATCTTTCCTTAGGAAATGGGCTTTTGACTATCCAAGATCACAGCTTTTTTGTAATGTCCATTGAAAATCAATAGGGAACAAGATGCTAATTTCCGAGTATGAAAATGGCCATAACTTTTTTAATATTTGAGATATGAAAGTGAATTTGGTTGTCAAATTAAACTTATTGTTATGCTTTATCTGATGGGATAAATTGCAGACTTGATTTTTAAAATCTCAAAATTTTGTAACATTGCTAGTAACAGTAAGCACGGAAACAGGCCGTTTGACCCACCTTGTCCATACTGGGCTAGTCCCGTTTGCCGGCATTTGGCCTATAACCCTTAAAATCCTCCCTATCCAGATATCTATCCAAAGATGGACTTGTAATGCTGGAGTAACTCAGTGGGTCAGGCAGCATCTCTGGAGAAAAGGAGGTGGTGAAGTTCTGGGTCTAGACCTTTCTTCAGATTCTCCTGTCTCCAACAGTCCTCCTCCTCTTGGACTACCCTGGAGAGCCTTCTACCCTCTCTAGACCCTTTTATAAAAGTAGTCTGAAGAAGGGTCCTGACCCAAAATGTCACATATTCTTTTTTTTCCTGAGATGGTGCCTGACCTGCTGTGTTACTCCAGCATTTTGTGTCTATCTTCGTTGTAAACCAGCATCTGCAATTCCTTCCTATAGATTATAAACAATAGGTTCAGGAGTAGGCCATTCGGCCCTTCAGGCTAGCACCGCCATTCAATGTGATCATGGCTGATCATCCACAATCAGTGCCCCGTACCTGCCTTCTCCCCATATCCCCTGACTCCGCTTGCCTGGTCTCCACGGTCTCACCCCCCCCAGGTCTCCCACTGAAAAAAGACAAAAGATCAGACCAAAAGTATACTCACTGTATCTATAGCGCTGAGATCTATTTACCGTTATAGCTTACGATCTTTGACAAATCCCATGATTCCTTGTGTTTTTCAGAATACCGAACTCGCTTATAGACAATAGGTGCCATTCGGCCCTTTGAGCCAGCACCGCCATTCAATGTGATCATGGCTGATCATCCACAATCAGTACTCCGTTCCTGCCTTCTCGCCATTTCCCCGGACTCCGCTATCTTTAAGAGCCCTATCTAGCTCTCTCTTGAAAGTATCCAGAGAACCTGCCTCCACCGCCCTCTCTGAGGCAAAGAATTCCACAGACTTACAACTCTCTGGGTGAAAAAGTGTTTCCTCATCTCCGTTCTAAATGGCTTACCCCTTATTCTTAAACTGTGGCCCCTGGTTCTGGACTCCAACATCGGGAACATGTTTCCTGCCTCTAGCGTGTCCAAACCTGTAGTAATCTTATATGTTTCAATAAGATCCCTTCACATCCTTTTAAATTCCAGATTATACAAGCCCAGCCGCTCCATTCGCTCAGCATATGACAGTCCCGCCATCCCGGGAATATATCCTACACATATATCTGTGCAAATGTCTTTTAAAAGTCAGTAATTGCATCTGCTCCTACAGCCTCTTCTGTTTATTCAGATTTCCAGCAGATTTTCAGGTTGGTATTTGAGGAGTCAGTATAGCTGTAACATTTGGGAAGGACTGAGCCTTACAATCACAGCAGCCTCTTTCCAAAGGCCTCTTTCTGTGCTGTGTGATCCCATGACCGTGATAAAAAGATTGTTCAGTGTGAAGCCCAGAGACGGCATGATAAACAACCCACCCAGCAATTGCACAAGACCATCGTCTCATTGCAACACCATTTCTGCACCGCAAAACCGACATCACTGTAAAACAAACAAGTAGGGCAAAGGTGACTACAGATATAGCACTAAGTTGCTGCTGTTCACCTTCAAAGATTATTTTTTATTTCTAAAGAAAAGCTTTTATCAGGTAAAGTTGCCGAGTAGGCAAATGTTCAATCTGCAATCATCCAGAAAAAACTCACCACTCCGCACGTTGGGGACTTGGTGATTGATTTAAACAGAAAGCAGATGCATGCTTTGACCAGATGACCACATGTATCACACTCGCGTTAGGTGACAGGGAGAAGATTAAAGGAGATGTGCCGGGCAAGCTTTTTTTAAATACAGCTTTTTCACACAAAGGGTGGTAGGTACATGGAACAAGCTGCCGGAGGACGTAATTGAGGCAGGTACTATCACAACGTATAAAAAATAGTTAGACGGGTACATGGATAGGACAGGTTTAGAGGGATAGGGGCCAAATGCAGGCAGGCATGTGGGACTAGTGTAAATGAAGCATGTTGGTTGGCTTGGGCAGTTGGACAAGGGCCTGTTTCCATCCTGTAATACGCTACGGTCTATGAACACACTACCAAGGGTGGTGGTGGAGGCCAATACCATAGCAGCATTTAAGAGGATTTTAGACAAGCACATGGATATGCAGGGAATAGTGGGATCACGTGCAGGCAAATGTAAATAGGTTATCTTGACATCATGTTCGGCACAGACATTGTGGGCTGAAGGGCCTGTTCCAGTGATGTACTTTCCTCTTTATGTCTGTAACGCGCTACAAATTTATTTAGTGAGATGACTTGCTGAAGGGCCTGTCCCACTTGGACGACCTAATCCACGAGTTTCGAAGACCCTAGACCAGTTGAAAAAAATGTTAGTCGTGTTGACTCGCCGAAGTGAACGACCTCCTACGGCTATGTCTACGACCGCCTACGACTATGTCTACGGCCTCCTATGACCCCCCTCGACCTCAGTCTTCCACACCTAAGACCAACTACGACTAGCTACGAGTGGAAAATGATCACATGATAAAATGATGTTATGTTTGCATTTTTTTTCTTGGGCCAGTTACCAACCTACGACTACCTACGACTATCTACGACTACCATCACAACCAACTATGACCTACCTACGAGTAAAAAGTTACGATTTTTTTCCATGCCAACCTTTTTTTTACTCATGGGCATTTTTTATCATACTGGGAAAAAAGCCACCACCCATTTGATGCCACGAGTACGTGGAGACCACTCACGAGCATGAGGAAGAGTTACGAAGACCTCCTACGACCTTGTGGCGACCATGTTGCGAGTATAAGTCAAGGGCAAACTCGGCAGAGGTCGCCAATTAGGACGTGAAAGTGGGACAAGGGCTTGAGTCAACTCGAGCAAGCACCATGAGCTTGGGTGATCTATTTATTAGTTTAGTTTAGTTAAGTTTAGTTTAGTTTAGTCATACAGCGCGAAAACAGGCCCTTCGGCCCACCGAGTTCTCACCTACCAACGATCCCCGCAAATTAACACTATCCTACACACACTAGGGGCAATTTACACATACACCTAGCCAATTAACCTACAAACCCACGCAGTCAAGGGGAGAATGTACAAACTCCGTCCAGACAGCCCCATTGTCAGGATCAAACCCAGGTCTCGAGCAGTGCAGGCGCTGTAAGGCAGCAATTCCACCACTGTGTTTATTATTGGCACCTGTATTGAGGTACAGTGAAAAGTTTTTGTTTGCGCACTACCAGTGAAAGAAAAGACTATACATGATTACAATCAAGCTGTCCACAGTGCAGATATAACGGATAAAGGGAACAACATTTGGGGCAACTACAGGCACAGGCGATAGTACAAACCTTCTCCAGCGTCGAGAAGGAGGGCCAAGACTGGAAGCCATACTCTGATGCAAATCTCGGCTTCGGGAAGTATGTCCAGTCCCAGCAGTCAGTGTCGTAGCTATAATAGTGAACATCACCATAATGGACATCGTAGGGGTTCCTGGCAACCCAATGCTCCTGAATGGACTCCTTCCCATTAGTGGGGCTCGAGGTGATGTACGGACGGTTTCTGTCCTCCTGTGGACAGGGAGCAAATGTTAGTCAAATAATCAGCAGAATACTGAAAGGCAAAGTGTAAATTCTGGTGATGCTCAGTGAGGCTGGGTGCCATCAGTGTAGACAGAGGTAAAGGTGGTGCTGCAGCTCAATGAGCTTTTGTCCAAAATTCTCTCTTCTTCAGCGCACACGTTCCAGGCACTCACTACCCTTTGTGTAAAAAAAAAACCTGCTCCACTATCTCCATTATTACTAATGTTTAATGTTTTACGTGTCATTCCTAACCATCACTGTATGTCATGTTGTCACTTGCGGACGGAGCACCAAGGCAAATTCCTTGTATGTGAATACTTGGCCAATAAACTTATACATTCATTCATTCATTTCAACTTTGCCCTCTTCACCTTAAATCTATTGCTTCCAGTCCTTGACAGTCCCACTTGGCGTAGCAATAAACCAACAATAAAAATGATGTTTTATTACATTTATTTGCTTATAAAACAACAATAAAAACATAAACTGACTGAGGGTAATAAGTAACATACTGGCTGGAATCGGCTGTGGGACAAAGATTTTACTGCTAATAGGGATTTGCGGAAGTAGTTTGCAAATACTTCACTGTTTCGTTCTCAGAGGGGTAGGAAGTACATTGAGATTTAGTTCCTGATTGGTTTCTTCCTATAAATTTATTAATAAATCCATGCAGTCACCTGACCAACAACACAAAGCTCCACATGTCACATCATAGTTATTTTGTTGGGTTTGTGACTGTAGCAAATGCTGTCTATTTTTTGAACATTTCCTAATTGTCAGGAATGGAAAATAGCAGGATAAATATACAGTACATGGTTGAAATCAAGCTACCTCCTTCAGTAAACAGTCCACACTGATGTAGTGGGATGGTATCAGAGACTCTGTAACACCGGGAGTGTAATGGCATCTGCTGTCATTCAGTTCCTTCAGTTAGGTAACGGGATTAGTGATACTGGACTCGGTGGGCCGAAGGGCCCGTTTCCAAGCTGTAGCTCTCTAAACTAAACTAAACTAAGTGTTCATTTGGTACACAAAAATGCCGGAGAAACTCAGCAGTTGCAGCAGCATCTATGGAACGAAGGAAATAGGCAAAGTTTCGGGCCAAAACCCTTCTTCAGACTGATGGGGAAATGGGGGGGGGGGGGAGAAGAAAGGAAAAAGGAGGAGGAGGAGCCCAAGGGCTGAGGGAGGGATAGGAAGGGGAGGAGACAGCAAGGGCTAACAAAATTGGGAGAATTCAATGTTCATGCCCCCAGGATGCAGACTCCCCAAGTGGAATATGAGGTGCTGCTCCTCCAATTTGCGGTGGGACTCACTCCAGTCATGGAGAATGCCCAGGACAGAAAGATCAGATTCGGAATGGGAGGGGGAGTTGAAGTGCTGAGCCACCGGGAGATCAGGTTGGTTATTGCGAACTGAGCGGAGGTGTTGGGTGAAGCGATCGCCAAGCCCACACTTTGTCTCACTGATGTAGAGCAGCTAACACCTGGAGCAGTGGATGCAATAGATGAGGTTGGAGAAGGTGCAGGTGAACCTCTGCTGCACCTGGAAAGACTGCTTGGGTTCTTGAATGGAGTCAGGTAAAAGCGACAAATGTAGCATTTCCTGCGGTTGCAAGGGAAAGTACCAGGGGAGGGGGTGGCTTGGGTGGGAAGGGACGAATTGACCAGGGAGTTACGGAGGAGGCGGCCTCTGCGGAAAGCCATCAGGGGAGGAGATCCCGTTGGAGGTGGCGAAAATGTCGGAGGATTATCTGTTGTTTGTGACAGCAGGTAGGGTGGAAGGTGAGGATAAGGGGCCCTCATTACGAGTGCGGGGATGGGGAGTGAGAGCAGAGTTACGAGGTATACAAGAGACCCTGGTTAGAGCCTCATCTATAGTCGAAGAGGGGAACCCCAGTTCCTTGAAGAATGAGGACATCTCCAATGCCCTGTTATGGAACAACTCATCGTGGGTGCAGATGCGGCATAGAGGGAGGAATTGGGAGTAGGGAATAGATTCCTTACAGGAGGCAGGGTGGGAAGAAGTGTAGTCCAGATAGCCATGGGAGTCAGTGGGTTTATAGTAGATGTCGGTCAGTAGTCTGTCGCCTGCGATGGAGATAGTGAGGTCTAGAAACGGTAGGGAGGTGTCGGAAATGGTCCTGGTGAATTTGAGTGCCGGATGGATGTTAGTGGTGAAATGGATGAACTCAGTGAGTTCTGCATGGGTGCGGGAGGTAGCACCAATGCAGTCGTCGATGTAACGGAGGTAGAGTTCGGGGATCGGGCCAAGGTAGACCTTGAACAAGGATTGTTCGACGTACCCTACAAAGAGGCAGGCATAGCTGGGGCCCATGCGCGTGCCCATAGCTACGCAGTATTATTATATATAACTATAACAGTATTATAGAAACTCCCCCCTAAAACATGTTACTAGAGATTTGAATTTTCTTGTGCAATGCTCAGGTGCTGCCAGGCAATGTCCAGAGTCTAAATGTATTTCCTACCTTAAGTACAGTTTCTCTAATAGTACTGACGTAGAGTTGTACATAGTCATCCAAGTACAGGCTGATGTTTGACAGGGAAACGTGGAACCAGTTTGTAGCCAGTGCTGCCTCGTTTTCATTGTTTCCACTCCAGATTATGATGGATGGATGGGACTTCAATCGACGGACCTAATGATGAAAAAGAAGTCTTAATTCCAAACAGAAAAACTGCAGCTACTGAAATAAAACAGAATGCTGGAAATACTCAGTAGGTCAGGCAGCATCCGTGATGCAGTAAAATCTGAGTTAACATTGCAGGTCTGTGAAAACGATACAATTGAAAATCATCAACATTTCACTGTAATTCCATGAGTTTCTCTTCGCTTAGATCATTATTATGGTCATGTGTACTGAGGTCCAGTGAAAAGCTTCACACAGATATCTCCCGTAGTCAGAATCAAACCTGTGTCTCTGGCACTGCGAGGCAGCATCTCTACTGCAGCACCATTGTAAGTTGCAACCCTCTGACGATGTACAAAATGATCTGCTTGGGAAGTACAGTCATAAAATGCACCTTTCAGGTTTACAAACAGAGGGTTGCATCACGTACAAACAGCTCCATCACGACAAATCTACGATGATGTTGCCAGGACTCAAGGGAGTGGCTGGGCAGGCGAGGGCTTTGTTCCGTGGAGCATCTTATGGAGGTGTACAAAATCATGAGGATACTGTAGATAGAGTGAATGCACAGTCTCTTAACCACAGTAGGGGAATCAAGAACAGTAGGACCTGATTAAGGTGAGAGGGGCAAGGATCCGGAGGGGAAACTTTTTTCACACAGAGGCTGTATGAAGCAAGCTGCCAGAGGAGGTAGTTGAGGCAGGTACTATAACAACATTTAAAATACATTTGGACAGATACAGTGCCCTCCATAATGTTTGGGATAAAGACGCATCATTTATTTATTTGCCTCTGTACTCCACAATTTGAGATTTATAACAGAAAAAAATCACATGTGGTTAAAGTGCACATTGTCAGATTTTATTAAAGGCCATTTTTATACATTTTGCTTTCACCATGTAGAAATTACAGTGTTTATACCAGGCACATGCCGTGAGAAATTTTACTTCGGAGTCACGTAAGTGACTACGTGAAGAAGGGCCGCCCATCTGCGTGCGCGTCATTACGTCTGAACGCAAACGCGCGACGGACTGGCAGAGGCACTGCGTCATCCCAGGCCGTTAGGATGGACAGGTAAAGAAAGTTGAATCACTTTCCTGCATTCTTTCGGGCTTGAAAATTTTTGTAGTTTCAAGGCCCAGATGTCGAGGAGACGGTCCGCGGGGAAGTCTGCTGCCGAAGACCGCAGCATTTCCCAGTAGCGGGCAACGGTGTTTCCCGACATTTAGCGCCAGCAGCTGAACCGGCAGGAGACTTGTTGCAGGAGGAGAGCTCCGTTGGTGGTCCTGCAGTATGGGAAAATCCACCCGCAAGTCAAACAACCCCTTGACTCGGAAGTGTCCGGGGAGGGAAAGGGATACCCTCCCTCAACGGAGAGCGTCTGAGGACGACTCTCCCACATAGGAGCAACTCTTTGGAGAAGTTGCTCCAACAATGACCTGCTCTGAAGGAGAGAGCTGTGTCAGCCCGGGGCCTACAGCAGCAGGCAGTACCGGGAGTCTCGCATAATGGGGCAACCCAATGTCTTCCCCATTGCAGGGGGAAGTACATATGGAAGAAACCACTCTGAATCGGAGTACAAAAGCAGGGGGGGGGGGAACCTTCCCAGGGACAAGCAGAAGAAAGGAAGTAAGTAACTTTTACTTATATAGCACTGTTTAAGTTAACTTGCACCAAAGAGCTTTACATAAAATAAATAATAAGCACAAAAGAAAAGAAATACTTCTGCAATCATCCAGGTTCCACTGGGTGCTTCCCTGGATAGAGATCAAGAAAATGTCTCCTGCTCTGAGGAGAGGAGCATTCACGGTCAGTTTCAGTCTGACCCAAAGCAAGAATCTCATTTAGGCCCACTGGAGGGGCCATGTCAGCGCAGGCATCCTCAGGGGCCTGCGGCAGCACCTGTTTTCAGGGCTACCTACAAATCTCACTATCAATGGAGGGGAGTGTGAGTGATCTCGAATTAAAGTATGAACGTACTGAAGCACATGCATATGGCCTCAAGAGACAGCAGTTGGCAGAATATCCACACAAATGCCGACAAGGACTTTGGAGAAACCAGCCGCCGAATCCTCTCTTCAGGTAAGACCAGAAGAAGGAAGCAAAAGCTGTCGGACCAATCAAGGTACCAACGACAAGCAAACTTCATCAGTAGGCGACAACACACCCACAACTCCACGGGGGGTAAGCAGTTCACTGAAGCCGGTGGTAGCTTGAAAGCTGGGCACGGAAATATGATCAGAGTCGTCTTTCAAGGCAGACTCAGAATTATGGCCAGAATTGTCCGACAAGGCACGCTCAGTATGATAAGGTTTTCAGACCAAGACCCAAGCAGAGGTCAGGAGAAACATGGAATCCACACTTCCTACCAGTCCAACTCCCAATCAAGGAGAGAAAAAGAACCCGCATCAGGGGCCTTTGGGCTTACCACAAGACCACCGGTAGCCATGGAGGTAGGTGGGTCTGGGTTTACTGAAACAAGGGATTGTGGACCAGTTACATGTTGGTAATTTTCCTCTTGTGTTTTGTTCAAAATGACAATAACATGAATTTCAGATCTGGTTTTAAAAAACAGATAACAACATGTGATTATTCTTTACTGCACAACATACATAGGTTCCAAGCAGACTTGGAACTCGGACCGGAATTGTCTTCAAGGTAGGCCCAGTATTTTGGGCAGGATTGCCTTCCAGGACAGGTGACAGATGGAGGATGTCACTTCATCCAGGTTTAACTCATTTGTGCAGTACATACTTTTAGAAACAGCAATTTTTTGTTACAGTCTAACTACTGTTTTATAGGAGCTTCCTATAAAATGGTCACATGGCATGCATCGACCTCAAAGATGCATACTATTCGGTGTCTATTCATTAAGAACAGGAGATATTTGAAGTTTAACTGGATGGCATGGCTCTGCCAAATGGGTTGACATCAGCTCCTAGACTATTGACTAAACTACGGAAACCAATTCTGAGACTACAAAGGTCTCAAAACCACATAGTAATGGCATATTTGGAGGACATTTTCATTTTGGAGTCACCAAGAATTGGCAGAAGCATCAGTCACGCAAACCAAAACCCTGTTTGAAAAAATTGGTTACCTCATCCATCCAGTTAAATCAAAATTGACACCTACAAGGGTAATTGATTACCTAGAATTTACTATCAAAATCACTAAATATGTTGGTGACTTTGCCTAGGGGCAAACGACAATATTAATTAAGCCTGCAATGACCTGATAGTCAAATTCTAGCCATCTATCAGGCAAACAGCGAGTGTAATTGGCAAATAGTAGCTGCATTCCCAGCAGTACGTACGGGCCTTTGCATTACCAGAACTTACAGCAAGCAAAGGAACGAACACTCAGATTACATGCAGGCCGAATTGGCAAACTATGGATTGCCAGCAGAGGCCATTGTTGAATAACTATGGTGGATAACGAATGGGAGACAGCTCAGGGAAATTTTGCTCGAAAGCCATCGAGAGTTCTTCAGACCTATGCAAGCGGCTAAGGATGGGGAGACACCAACACAGTCTAAAGCTGTGGGGACAGATGGAATGAGCAGGAGTCTGTAATTCCCCAACACATGGAATCAATTACCCAGAATTGTTGGGGGCACAATATGGACTCAAGGTTCTCTGTAGTGATATGCAACTGGTGCTTGTTCAAATTCAGATTGATAACACCACTGCGGTGGCATATATCCATTAACAAGGGTGGTGTAAAATCTGTATCTTACGACAGATTGTCGAACCTCATTTGGCACTGGTGTATCGAGAGGAATATTTGGGAAATCTACGAGGTAGATATAACACGGTGACAGATGCTGGATCACGAATGTTTAATAACATCACAGAATAGATGTTGAATTAGACAGTATTTAACAAAATAACTACACGATTTGGCATACCAGATGTTGATCCGTTTGCATCTAGACTGACCATTAGTTACCCAGATATGTGTCCTGCGAGCTGGATCCAGGAGCAAGGCAGTAGATGCTTTCTCCCTCAATTGGGGAGGAATGTTTATGTATGCTTTCCACCAATTTGTCTCACAAACCGATGCTTGACAAAAATCAAGCAAGACTAAGCCACAGGCATATTGGTAGTGCCAGATTGGCTTACTCAAGCCTGATCCCCAAAAATGTTGGGAATTATAGTCCAGTCAGAAATGGCTGTACCCAAGAGCAGGGACCGTACCGCATGGTGCACACTGTAATTCTAGTGTGTAATTTTCTGCCATCCCACCGCACCAGTTTGTTAGACGCATTGTCTGTGAGTAATCATGTTTGTGTAACAGCAGCTTTATACGTTATTGTGCAGCATTGCTATTATTAACAGTTAAGAATGTTTCATGTGCCCTGGCTGGTTTCTTACATAACAGCATTGTATTTAGTGGTGGCATCATAGTTTATGTTTCTATACCAAGTGTATAACGTTACTAAATATGCGGTTTCTCTTTCTGCTTGTATGTTACAGTTTTACAGTTGAATACAGTAAAGAATCAACGACATCTCGTGTCTACGGGTCTTTATTGGATTAATTGTTTAACTTGCTAGATAGCTGGATAGGGACATCCAGCGAGTCCAGTATAGTAAAAAGACAGCACCACAACAAGCTGTACTACAGGGTGGCTCACATCATCACATTGCCCGTCCACACCTCAACGCCATGGCAACAAGCAACCAAGACAACGCTTCACAGAATGAAGCCAAGTCCCTCAGCGTTCGTTCGTACTGCTCTGCAGCCAGCTCCAGTGCCAGCATGGCCGCCCTTAAAGCACGGGCTAAAGCAAAAGCAGCCGAAGCTAGAGCAGCATTCGCTCAGAGAGAGATAGATATGAAGGTCGACGCTGCGCGGATTCAGGCAGACCTTAGGTCGAGGCTGTGCGGATGCAGGCGACCTTAGAGGCCTTGCAGCAAGAAAAAGAGATGGAAGCAGCCATTGCAGAGGCCGACACCATAGAAGCAGGTTTAATAGCAGAACAAGGGTCACGTGATAGATCACCGAGCCCTGCTCGCCCTCAAAACCAGCACGAGCGTACTCTGGACTACGTCATAGAGCAAGCCAGCATAAAGTCAAGCCAACATGTCACTGATTATGATATCGAGAGTGGTAGCATAGTATTTTGCCCATTGCCGCCCATTCACCAGACCAAATCTAATCTGGCCAGTTCATTTCATAGTCATCACAATCCCAGTAATGTGCAAGGAAACGTGGAGCATAAATTGGAGGATAGAAAGCCAACGGCAACCTTTCTGCACAGCGGCTCTAACAACTCTCCTCAAGCCACCAACGATATCAATCCCACCACCATGGACCTCGCCAGATACCTCGCTCGCAGCCAGCTCGTTACAACAGGATTGACGGCCTTTAACGACAAGCCTGAGAATTACTGGGCTTGGAGATCCTCCTTCCAAAACGCCATAGAAGGCCTGGGCCTTTCACCCAGAGAGGAGCTCGATCTTTTGGTAAAATGGCTTGGGAAAGAATCCTCGGAGCAGGCAACAAGAATTAAGGCTGTCAACATGAGGAATCCTAAAGCAGGTTTGAAGATGGCTTGGCAGAGGCTCGAAGAAACTTATGGTTCACCCGAGTCTATCGAGCATGCCCTCTTTACCAAGCTCGAGAACTTTCCCAGGATCACCATCAAGGAGCCATACAAGCTACGTGAGCTCGGGGACCTTCTGTCAGAAATCGAAGCGGCAAAGGCCGATGGGTATCTACCTGGTTTGTCTTACCTTGATACCTCCAGGGGAGTTGCACCGATTGTTGAGAAGCTTCCTTATAACATCCAGGAAAAGTGGACTGAATTTGGATCCAATTACAAACGCCGCCACCGCATCTCTTTCCCCCCATTTAAAGTGTTTGCCGACTTTATCCGTGCGGAGGCAAAAACCAGAACGGATCCCAGCTTCAATCTTTGCCTCTCTCGTCCAGCAATCGTCCAGAGGGATAACATAGAGAGACATGGTAAAACTCTCGTCTCCGTCCACAGGACACAAGCATCTCCAACAACTCCTGAGACACAGAAATCCAGTGACCCATCAAAGCAGTGTCCCATTCATGCCAAGATTCATCCATTAAAGAAGTGCAGAGCCTTCAGAGAAAAGAGCCTGGAAGACCGCAAACACTTCCTTAAGGAACATTCCATTTGTTTCCGCTGCTGCTCCTCCACAAGTCATTTCGCCAAGAACTGCACAGCAGAAGTGAAATGTACCGAGTGCAACAGTGACAGACACCTCTCCGCTCTACATCCAGGCCCAGCCCCCTGGAAGTCCGAGCCATCTCCCCCCGCATCCGAGCATGGCGGGGAGGAAGAGGTAGCAGTAAACCAGGAGATCACCTCCACATGCACGGAGGTGTGCGGTGATGGGGTCAGCGCGAGAGCATCCGCTAAGATATGTCTCATCTCAGTCTATCCAGAAGGACGTCGCCAAGAGGCACGCAGGATGTACGCCATCTTAGATGAACAGAGCAACCGCTCTCTTGCAACATCCGAGTTTTTCAATATCTTTGGGGTTAAAGGCAATCTTAAGCCATATTCACTGCGGACATGTGCCGGGCTTAAGCAGACTGCAGGTAGAACAGCCTGCGGTTACATGGTGGAGTCTGTGGATGAGAAGACATTGCTCCCTCTTCCTCCACTCCTAGAATGCAATCAAGTGCCTAACAACCGTGCCGAGATCCCCACTCCCAACGTTGCGCTTCACCACAGCCATCTCAGATGCATTGCCAACGCGATTCCTCCACTGGACCCAAACGCCAAAATACTGCTCCTATTGGGAAGAGATATTCTGCAGGTGCATAAAGTGAGGAAACTAATTAACGGTCCCAACAATGCCCCGTACGCCCAGAAGCTGGATCTGGGATGGGTAGTTGTTGGCGATGTAGGTATTGGTGGAGCACATAGACCTACCCAAGCGGAGGGACGTGTTCCAGGGTCTACAGATGCGACAGATTCCACGGCCCTACACCACATTCTCAAAGTTGAGCATGCTACAACAGGAGCTCTATCTGTTCTCGGACGCATCAGGCAAGCCAAGATACGCAGTTGCGTATCCGAGGGTCATCACCGAAGACGGAATAACGGAGGTGGGCTTCATCTTTGGCAAAGCAAAGCTAGCAACCCAGCCAGAGCTCACTATTCCAAGACTAGAATCGTGCGCAGCGGTCTTGGCTGTCAAAATCGCAGAGACGATTGCGAAGGAGATGGACGACATCCCCTACCACACGGACGGCAAAGTAGTACTGGGGTACATCTGTAACCGATCGAGGCGATTTACACATGCGTCCACAGCCGTATCCAACGCATCCATCAGTTTTCGCCATCTCATCAGTGGAGGTTCGTTCCCACGCACGACATCCCAGCTGACCCCGGGTCACGGTCCGTCCCAGAAGCTCTAGGTCCGCCCAATCACCAAAATGGTTCTCCTCCTGTCTCCCGAGGACTCTGAGGGTTAAATGGGAAATGTGCATGGGGTCTGGGAGACCCCAGGCGGGGAGTGTGCTGGACCACTTTCTGTTTGCAGATATTAATGCCACCTGCTGGATGTTCAGGTTCCTACAGCTTTGGGTTACCTTTCCTGTTAGGCAGGAAGTTGTCATAAGCCAGGAAGCCCAGCTCAGGGACAGTACCGCATGGTGCACACTGTAATTCTAGTGTGTAATTTCTGCCATCCCACCGCACCAGTTTGTTAGACGCATTGTCTGTGAGTAATCATGTTTGTGTAACAGCAGCTTTATACGTTATTGTGCAGCATTGCTATTATTAACAGTTAAGAATGTTTCATGTGCCCTGGCTGGTTTCTTACATAACAGCATTGTATTTAGTGGTGGCATCATAGTTTATGTTTCTATACCAAGTGTATAACGTTACTAAATATGCGGTTTCCCTTTCTGCTTGTATGTTACAGTTTTACAGTTGAATACAGTAAAGAATCAACGACATCTCGTGTCTACGGGTCTTTATTGGATTAATGTTTAACTTGCTAGATAGCGGGATAGGGACA
Organism: Leucoraja erinaceus; assembly: GCF_028641065.1. NCBI lineage: Eukaryota > Metazoa > Chordata > Chondrichthyes > Rajiformes > Rajidae > Leucoraja > Leucoraja erinaceus. The sequence goes on along the minus strand of NC_073377.1, from coordinate 136,360,463 downwards.
TCCAGCGAGGCCAGGAATGCCCAGGGATGGAGATCCAGAGGACCAACGTGTTTGTGTGGGTGGTAACATACTAACACCACTATCTGAGAGTTACAGAGAACCTCAGAGGCTCAGAACAATCGGTCCTCATCAGCCATAAAAAAAAAAACCACACCAAAAGGTGTCAACTCAAACCATCTCCAGATGGTCAAAGGAGATAATAGCAGTAGCAGGAGTAAACATTTATATGGTTAAATCTCACTCCACCAGGGCTGCATCTACGTCGGCAGCAAGAGCTATGGACGTGGCCCTTGACGACATCCCAGTGGCTGCAGGTCATGGACGAATGAAATAACGGTTACACCGGTTTTATAACAAACCCATAACCGGACTGGGGGCGTTTGCACGTACCATTTTAAGTTCTGTCCCTTAGTTTCCCCGCCCCCCCCCCCCCCCCCCAAGGTTGGGAGGGGGTAACTTTTTTTTTTTATTTTTCTTTCATTTAAAGCATCAGTTTTTCTTTACTTAACTACGTAATGTCTGAATGCTTAATGATTGCACGCATCCATGGTCAACCCATTCAGTGTGTGATGCCTGGATTTGTAACCGGCGTAAAATCACAGAGCTTTGAAATCTTCACGTCGTCACTCACGTGACTCTGAAGTAAAATAGTAAGATAAAAGAGCGCTTATCAATTTGAAGTTTGATCTGATTTTATTAGGAGTTACGATGAGCGATTACGTGCCCACACACTCCCACCCTCATACTATAAAGGTCATATGGAAGTTCTAGTTTCTTCATAATCTTACTATTCTCAGGTCTCCTTTTTATCTGTGATTTAACACCGCTGCTTTGAAGATTGACGACGCACGCAGACGGACGGCGCCCTTCTTCACGTAATCGCTCATCGTAACTCCTCATAAAATCAAGATCAAACTTCAAAACTGGTAAGTTCGTCGTTTAATCTTACTATTATTCAGGGTAGGCAGTCAGTCGGCGGCTTAAAAAAAATCGAATCCATGCGCAGATTGTTTCTCCTCTCCTGCGTCGAGATGGGGCTCCTAAGGGACCGTGTTAGGAAACTGAAACAGCAACTCGATGACATCTGTCTGCTCGGGGATAGCGAGGAGATCATAGATAGGAATTACAGGGCGGAGGTCACTCCAAGACCACGGGAGACAGAAAACGGGGTCACAGTTTGGAAGCGGCAATGGGCAGAGGCAGGGACTGGTGAGTACCCCGGTGGCTGTACACCTTGAAAATAAGTACTCATGCTTGAGTAAGGGTGGGGGAGACAGCCTACCTGGGGGCAGCGACAGCGGCCGGGCCTCTGGCACAAAGACCGGTCCTGTTGCTCAGAAGGGTAAGGAAAAGAAGAGGAGGGCAATTGTAATAGGGGACTCTATAGTCAGGGGGTCGGATAGGCGATTCTGTGGACGCAGACAGGAGACCCGGATGGTAGTTTGCCTCCCTGGTGCCAGGTTCAGGGATGTGTCTGAACGTGTCCAAGAAATCCTGAAATGGGAGGGAGAGGAGCCTGAGGTTGTGGTACATATAGGTACCAACGACATAGGTAAAAAAAGAGAAGAGGTCCTGAAAGAAGAATTTAGGGAGTTAGGTAGAGAGTTAAGGAGAAGGACTGCAAAGGTAACAATCTCAGGATTACTGCCTGTGCCACGCGACAGTGAGAGTAGGAATGGAGCGAGGTGGAGGATAAATGAGTGGATGAGGGACTGGTGCAGTGGGTATGGATTCAAGTTTCTGGATCATTGGGACCTCTTTTGGGGAAGGTGCGACCTGTACAGAAAGGACGGGTTGCACTTGAACTCGAGGGGGACCAATATCCTGGTGGGGAGATTTGCAAAGGCTACTGGGGAGACTTTAAACTAGTATGGTTGGGGGGAGGGACTCAAATTGGGAAAGCTAGCAGTCAGTGTGTGAGGCAGGAGGCAGAGAATGGTAGCACTCTGACCCAAAATGTAGGGGAGAGAGAAGAAAAAGACAATAAACAGAGATTAAGAGTGGGTGGGTTTCTCAAATGTGTATATTTTAATGCTAGGAGCATTGTAAGAAAGGTGGATGATCTTAGAGCCTGGGTTGACACCTGGAAGTATGATGTTGTGGCGATCAGTGAAACATGGTTGCAGGAGGGCTGTGATTGGAAACTAAATATTCCAGGATTTCGTTGCTTCAGGTGTGATAGAATTGTAGGGGCAAGAGTTGGAGGTGTTGCATTGCTAGTCAGGGAAGATATTACAGCAGTGCTTTGGCAGGAAATGAGACAGGTCAGGTGGCAGAGGTATGCGTTGGGGAACAGTTCGGGACCAGTGATCACAATACCATCAGTTTCAATATAATTATGGAGAGGGTCAGAACTGGACCAAGGGTTGAGATTTTTGATTGGAGAAAGGCTAACTTTGAGGAGATGCAAAAGGATTTAAAAGGAGTAAATTGGGACAGTTTTGTTTTATGGGAAAGATGTAGAAGAGAAATGGAGGACATTTAAAGGGGAAATTTTAAGAGTACAGAATCTTTATGTTCCTGTTCGGTTGAAAGGAAATAGGAAAAATTGGAAAGAGCCATGGTTTTCAAGGGAAATTGGACACTTGGTTCGGAAAAAGAGAGATCTAAAATAATTATAGGCAGCATGGAGTAAATGTGGTGCTTGCGGAATATAAAGAATGTTAAAAGAATCTTCTGAAAGAAAGTAGAAAAGCTAAAAGAAGATATGAGGTTGCTTTGGCAAGTAAGGTGAAAGTAAATCCAAAGGGTTTCTACAGCTATATTAATAGCAAAAGGATAACGAGGGATAAAATTGGTCCATTAAAGAGTCAGAGTGGACAGCTATCTGCAGAGCCAAAAGAGATGGGGGAGATATTGAACAATTTATTTTCTTCGGTATTCACCAAGGAGAAGGATATTGAATTATGTGCGGTAAGGGAAACAAGTAGAGTAGCTATGGAAACTGTGAGATTCAAAGAAGAGGAAGTACTGACACTTTTGAGAAATATAAAAGTGGATAAGTATCCAGGTCCGGACAGGATATTTCCTAGGACATTGAGGAAAGTTAGTGTAGAAATAGCAGGGCTATGACAGTAAAAATATTTCAAATGTCATTAGAAACGGGAATAGTGCCCGGAGGATTGGCGTACTGCGCATGTTGTTCCATTGTTTAAAAAGGGGTCTAAGAGTAAACCTAGCAATTATAGACCTGTTAGTTTTGACGTCAGTTGGTGGGCAAATTAATGGAAAGGATACTTAGAGATAATATATATAGCATCTGGATAAAACAGGGTCTGATTAGGAACAGGTCAACATGGATTTGTGCCTGGAAGGTCATGTTTGACTAATCTTCTTGAATTTTCTTGAAGAGGTTACTCGGGAAATTGATGAGGGTAAAGCAGTGGATGTTGTATATATGGACTTCAGTAAGGCCTTTGACAAGGTTCCTCACGGGAAGGTTGGTTAAGAAGGTTCAATGGTTGGGTATTAATGGTGGAGTAGCAAGATGGATTCAACAGTGGCTGAATGGGAGATGCCAGAGAGTAATGGTGGATGGTTGTTTGTCAGGTTGGAGGCCAGTGACTAGTGGGGTGCCACAGGGATCTGTGTTGGGTCCACTGTTTTTTGTCATGTACATCAATGGTCTGGATGATGGTGTGGTAAATTGGATTAGTAAGTATGCAGATGATACTAAGATAGGTGGGGTTATGGATAATGAAGTCGATTTTCTAAGTCTACAGAGAGATTTATGCCAGTTGGAAGAGTGGGCTGAAAGAATGCAGATGGAGTTTAATGCTGATAAGTGTGAGGTGCTACATCTTGGCAGAACAAATCAAAATAGGACGTACCCGGTAAATGGTAGGGAATTGAAGAATGCAGTTGAACAGAATTGATTCCTGGGAATAACTGATGCATTCAGTTAAACCTGAAAGTGGTAATCTCATGTAGATAGGGTGGTACGAAAAGCTTTCCGGTGTGCTGGCCTTTATAATCCGAAGCTGAATTCCCACTGATGGGTATAGAAGTTGAAATTCGATGTTAACAATGTTAAAATTGTGGTTGGCATATGGTGGTGCACAATCCATCTTGCATGGTTGTCATTTTGGTTGCCGAATTATAGGAAGGATGTCAACAAAATAGAGAAGTACAGACGCAGATTTACTACATGTTGCCTATGGGGTTCAGCAGCTAAGTTACTGAGGGCAGGTTTGAACAAAGTTGGGCTTTATTCTTTGGGATTGCAGAACAGTTGAAGGTCGGGGGGACTTGATATGAGGTCTTTAAAAATGATGAGAAGTGGTGGACGAGTTGACGTTGTCAAGCTCTTCCCACTGAGAGTTGTTGAAGATTCAAACAAAGGGGACCTTTCTTCGTTGACTTAAAGAAATTGTGAGCCTAACAGTGAGGGGGCGTTCTTTACTCAGAGAAGGTAACTGTTGTGGAATGAGCTTCCAGTGAAGGTGGTGATGGCCCTGTTCGATTTTCAAATCTTTTAAAAATAAGGGATAGTTATATGGACTGGAAAGGAATGGAGGGTTGTGGTTTGATGCGGATTTTGTTTTTGGAGTATGTGGGAAGTATACTAATTCATTTTAGGGTTTGTTCGATCACCAGTGCCCAAATGAATGGGTCAGCGCAGAGCATGATGGTGGTGGGGAGAGAATTTTATCAAGTGGTAGATCAGGATACCAAGTTCTAAAATTATGTTAACTGACAAACGTTTAACCTTAATCTAGAAATTGCTAGAAGATGTACCACCTGGAAGAGAGGAAGAAAGGAGGGGTGTAAAATGAAGTAAAAGTGTTTGTGTCGGCTGTGGTAACCCACCGCATCTGTACATTTGACAAGTAGATTCTCGTCTGTCAAATGCTTTGTGGAGTACCATCCTTAAAAGAGCAGTGCTAACGTAAAAACGTAAAGGAGCCTGGACTTGTAAAGGGAAAGAAAAATCATATTGGATCGGTGATGTAGATATCTTAAGACTTTATAAAGACATTTGGTTTATCTTGGATTAGTTAGAAAGGATTGTAATAAATCTTCCTAACTTAGATTACTAACCATCAATGATTAACATGATTCCAATGCATCAGCCCATTGTGTCCGAAGTGTTTTGATGCCATATTTATAGCTTATTGTTGGATGAGTCCTCTTGTTCCTTGCAAATTTAGAGCCAGTTTTCGGAGAATGGGCTGAAAGATTCAGCCCTTTCTTGTTGCTGATTCTGGTTTCCTTGCTTACACCCTTGTAGCTTCTCAAATTTCAAATAAGGTGTACATTGACCATCCTAGGGAATGCATTTGTCCCCATGACAGGGAGGGATGCGGACGATTGTTATCATGATGTAAGGTGGAATTCCATATAGGATAGGGTGGTTTCCCTAGGAAGGTTTTGGTATGCGAAGAATTTATAAACTAATGGAATTAAGTATTATTAAATTAGAGAATGTTAAAAATTGTACAAGGCATTGTTGTGAGCGAGGCAATTCTGGAGTGGGGTACAACTTATTGTTCGCCTCTTTATAGGAAGGATGTCCGTTTTTTAGAGAGAGTACAGAGGAGATTTACTGGAATGTTGCCTGGTTTCACAAGCTAAGTTACAGAGATCCGTGTCAACGTGTTAGGGCTTTAGTCCCTGGAGCCTCAGAAGGTTAAGGGGGGACTTGATAGAGGTACTTTAAAATGATGAGAGGGGTTGGACAGACGTTGATGTGGATAAAGCTTTGCCCATTGAGAATAGGGAAGTCAAAACAAGAGGACATGACTCAGAGATTAAGGGACAGAAGTTTAGGGGTAACATGAGGGGGGACTTCAACTTACGCAGAGTGGTGCGTTCCGGACTGTGGAGATTTATTTCCCGTGGAAGTCCCAAGGCACATTCGTTGGTATATATTTAAAATAAAATTGGATAGGAATATGGGGATGAGAAGGAATGGAGGGTTATGCATAGTATGAGTGCATCCTGCAGGTGGGGACTAAGGGGAAAAAAGTTGTTCGGCAAACCCGACTTGTAGGCCGAGATGGCCTGTTTCCGTTTCTGTAATTGTTAATGGTTTTATGGTTATAATGTGATGTTTTGAAAGTGGGGAGGAGACTAGAAAATTTGCGTATATATTAAAATGACGAGCACGCATCTCGCTCTCCATGGACAGTCACCAGTCTACCTGTATTGGGCATCTGCTAGCAGATGCAGCATACTAAGTAGCATTCTTATATTCGGTAGTCCACCATAGTTGTATAAGAATTGGGGTGCGCCAATCCGCCGCATTTCTTCGGGTACCTATATCGCTTTTTATGAATCCTATGTGTTCATAATCTGCAATGAAAGTTTTTTATCCGGGTCATCAAGGCATTGAAGAAAACTAATGGAATGTAGGCACGAAACCTCACAGGATGGCTGGAGTACCCAACACATAATGCACCTCGGCAGCCATTCATCTATGCTGGCCAGTTTATAGGGGTCTTTCTGTTGCGCTAGTACATGCTGTTTGGCCAGAAGTACTGGTTTCGCAGAGGTCTCGCATGATTTGTGGTTCGAGAGAAGACGATAATTATGATGAGGCTGGCAGCTTGTTGGCAACTGAGGCGTAGGGAGCTGGCGGGATATTAATCACGTCGGGGATGGCGCTGGCAGGCGAGCTGATCATATGCCAAAAGATTGAAAAGGACAAACAGGCCTGGATTCACTGGACAGTAAAGAGAGAAGGGGGGAGGAGTGATCTTATAGAAAAATTAAAATTATAAAAGGACGGCGACACGCTAGATGCAGGAAAAAGTTCCCAATGTGGGCAGGTTAAGAACCAGGGGCCACAGTCTTAAAATAAAGGGGAGGTCATGTAATAAGAGGGGAGGGAAAACTTTTCACCAGAGTTGTGAGATTTATGGAATTCACCGTGAAAACAGAGGGCAGTGGAGGCCAAATTCACTGGTGGATTTAAGAGAGAGTTAGATAGAGCATCGGAGCTAGTGGAGTAAGGGATATGGGGCGAATAGAGGGGCAGCGGAAAATGTTATGAATAATATCAGGGAGCGATTTGTGCGACCATGGATCACAGAAGTGAGAATATGCGAGACGGGAGGCTGGCTCGAAGGGCGAATGGCATCCTCTCAGTTGCAACCTTTATTTTGGAATGAATCTGCCAGATTAACAAGTGTGAGGATGGGTTCCTGAGAGTACGACGAGAACTTCGAAGTAATGCATGCATAGAGGAAGGGCAGAGTAGCAAAATCAAGGTCAATAACATGAACTGTACTTTGACAACTTTACAGATGGTAAAGAAAGGCCGTTATTAAAATCTGACAATGTGCACTGTAATCCCAAAGATTTAGGTTCTATTAAAATCTCAAATTGTGGAGCGCAGAGGTAAATAAATAAATATGGTCTTTTGTCCCAACGTATGGAGGGCACTTACATGGCTGAGGAAAGGTTTAGCGTGTATGGGGTAAACACAGGCAGGTGGGAACTAGCATGATGAGGGAGAAGGGCAATGGCATGGGCCGAAGGCGTTTCTGGTTGTTACCTATAAACCATTACCTTTTGAAAGAAATATTGGAGCAGGAAGAATTTGTTCCACTTACTTTGATGAATAATTTCTCCTCGACTGAAGCAAGAAAAGTTGTCAGTGGAATAAAGTGCACAAGCAAACCATGAAATCTTGCCCAATATATAAAAAGGCCATGAAGGACATGTCAGAAGTAATGGTAAAACGTACAGAAAACAAAATTTGAGAAAGCAATCATGGAGGAAGATGGGGGGCCACTCACAGTCATGCTGACACAGGAGGCGGAACACAAAATGCGGTTGAGTAAAGCGTAACACACAAATAGGATAGTAAAATGCAGTTGTGGCAGTGATGGTCCACAAACTCCAAGCACAGGAAGGTGGGAAATGCACAATACACAGAAGTGGAAAGGACAACCGGCGAGCAGAAGAGATTCACAAGAGGGATGATTACTGGCCTGGCCGGGGTTGAAAGTAGAGTATAGGGAGAGGGTCTGGGATGTAGGATGGAGAACGTGATGGAGTCTGGCAGCAGGCTTAGAAAAGGATGGTCACCGATCAAGAGGGAGGTGGGGTATAGGACAATAAATGAGATCGTTCCTAAAGTCTGGTACCCAGTCATGGAGGATGTATAAACCAGAGGAGAAAGGAACAAGAAGCACTACATGGGGAGTCAACCGTTTATGCGAATAAACCATTGTTAGAATGATGTCTCTACGATCTCGGGAGGTGAGCTCACTCGGAGGTAGTCGCGCAGAAACCCCGCAACCGAGACCAAGCGCAGGCTGGCGATCATTTTGTGAAACACCTCACACAATATCTGACCGTTATACGTGCAACTAGGGGGGCCGACCTCGGCAACAGCAAGAGTCAGAATGAGGGAAAGGGGGACGAATACCTTATGAAAAGCCGAGCGATTGAGGAGAACGGTATGATAGCGCCACCAACTGAATGCAATAGTATAAGAAGTGGCGGTGCGGCATGCGAAAGGGGCCGAGTTCCCGCCATGTGGCCCACAGTGTGAATGAGATGCAATAGCAGAAGCCTTGAGAAAAGGGTATTCTACTGCAGCAGCCAAGAGCGGATTTGACAAAGAAAGGTGTCGAAAGAACGCACAAGGCAATGCTGGACAAACAGAGATAAAGAAGAGGAGGGTGAGATTGGGTAGAACAGCAGAGTCTCTTGCCAAGAGTAGGGGAAAAGAGAGAGAACCAGCGGACCTAGGTTTAAGGTGAGAGGGCGGAAGATGTAATAGGAACCTGAGGAGTAACATTGTTACGCAGAGTGGAGATGGACGGAGTAGGCCGCGCGTACAACTGCAAGCTTTGTATGTATCTCAGCACACAGCGTGGTGAGGAGCGATTGAAAAACAAAAACAGGCCCATGGGCGCTTTTTCTGCCCCTAGGATCATCTCGCGTTTCTCGCCACACTCCAAAAGGGCGCTACATGTTGGCATAGGTAATATGGCTTGGTAAATGGAATAAAAATTGTCCCTAAGTGGGGGTGGGATAGATGTTAAAGTGCAGGCGATCGCTGGCGCAGGTACGCAAGGAACCCGACCTGATTACTCGAGCAGGATCTCTAAACTATAAAACAAATGAGAAACCTTTATTATCACAGCAGTGAGTAGGGTTGGTTTGGGGATGCACGGCGGGAATGGAGTCAAGGCAGGATTGATCATTCTATTGTTCAGAGAGTTGATAGAATGTAATGGAGAAAAGAGAATAAAGGCAGTGCTAGCAGGAACAATTAGGAGGGCGAGGACTAAGATACAAGGACCGAAGGCTGGGTAGGAAGAAAAAAAGAAGTACGTTGGGGAGTGCATGGGATTAGATTGTGAGGATTGTTGACGAGGAGTTCGGAGCATCCTGGTCCCAAAGTAGCAAAATGGAACACGACAACATAGGGAGCGGACTTCCCTCCACGAGAAGTTAAGCCAGTTGTAATAGCACACCCCAACACCACGCACCATGACAAGGTCATGTGTAGGCATCCGACTGGCGCAACTGACAGCAAGTTTGACAATCTGTAAATTACACCGAAGGAACGGAGAAGGGGTATATAGGATGTGGTTACAAAAATACACTACCATAACTAGATCGCTAGCGTACAATTTGTGTAAGTTTAGAGATACAAACGACAGAAAACAGGGCAGGTATTACAGATCACAAAAACACAGTGATCACCCACAGATACCCGTCAGCCAGACCTATCCCTAGCACACTGGAACAAATTTCTACAATCTTGTATCAAAGGAAATTAAACCGCCTACGTAACACCCACAACTTCGTTGGAGTGGAGGGGGGAAACTGACGGACGCACCAATGAACACCTAAGAAGAACCCACAGTGCACAGAGCAAGTACGGAAGAACGGCAAAACTCACTACAGACAGCACCAGGTAGCCGGATTGCCCAGTTCGAACCCGGGTTGCTCTGGGCAGCCTGTTGAAGGCAGACCAAAGTATAGCACAGCATGGCACCAACGGTGCAGCCCCAAATCTACGTGCAAAAATCAGGGATCTAAGAGATCTAGACTCTGTCACTGGGCAACTCCTGAACGCTTAGAACACGATGTGGTACTACAGATAGACAACACTCGGTGCGCCCATCCATTAACGATTTGCACAATATGCCCCCAGTGGCCTGTCCCCGTCTTGAAAATTGTCTGAAAGTGCAGATTGCCGTAACATATGTCCACACAATGTATTATAGGGTCATTTGAGTGGACATGTGCCCTTGGTCCAATCAGGTCCATGTCCGACCAGAGAGCTATCCAACTTCAGCCCCTACTTGACTCGTGTTCTTTTTTTTGGGACCGTTTTTTTGGTTTTTCCCATTCCAAAAGATGATGCACCTACATGGCGTAGTTGGCCAACCGTAGTTTTCTAATTGTGTTTTACACTAATGTCTTGATTTTTTTTCACTGTTGTGTAATAAGCTGCCACGTATTAAGGTGTCCATGAGTCTATGACTGGTCCGACATGCTATATATAATACATTGGTGAGCCCACCATTGGAGCATTATGCTCCGTTTCTGGGCACCATGTTATGAAGAAAGAGGGGCCGGTGGGACTAGTGTAGCATGTTGGTCGGGTCTTGTGGAAATGTTGGAGCTGAAGGGTATGTTTCAACGCTGTGGTAGACTCTGTGACGTCTTGTGCCATTTGTCCTGTAGTCTCACTGTTCCTTGTGGCCTCTGACAATAAATTTAGTGCACGTTTCGCCCAGGTCCTTTGAAATTAACACTACAAATCTCGCACCTATCTATAATTTTGGATGAATTGTTATAAAATCAATCGTCTTTCGATGGATAGGTAAACCGTTAGAGGGATTATGGAGCCAAAAGTGGGCAAAGAGACTAGGTTAGATGGGGCATATGATCGCAGAGGTTGGGGGCTTAAGGGCTGGTTACGTGCCGTTATGATCATCAGCTGTATTTCATTTTGTGCAATAGTACTATTTAACCATTTCTTCAAGTGTGTTATTGCTAGAACATAGAACAAGTACAACAAAGGAAACAGGCCCTCTCGACCCACATTGTCTGTGTTTCAACATGATGTCAAGATCACCCTCTTATCTACCCGCACTCATTATAGTCTTTAATTTAACTCTAAGAAATTGGCTTAGTCATGATAACTCCAGGGTGTCAAAACCATCCCACACAGCCCACAACCTGCCAAACGCTGATGATGTCGAACATAATATTTATGAAGATTTCTTCTGTCATTTTCTGAATAACAGACACAACTCTACGTGCTGGCTTTTCTCACTTTTCCACTTCTTTTAGTCTTACTTATATTTAATCTTTGTCTTTGGGACTGCATGCGATACAATTCCAAAGAAGGTGACTCGGACCCGAACACGACACCCAGTTCTTCTCTGCCCCACATCGCTCATTGTGTAGCCTACTACGCATTCACACTTTAATTGTCCCTGTATATTACCCCATCGCGTCGCGCATGGCTCTCGAAAAACGTTTTTTATTTCGTTTCCCGCAGTCTGCATTGCAATACTCTGATCTGTCGGTACACAACAACGATTGGTGTATACCAATACAGCAAAGACAGCCAACATCTCTGAGGGAAGGAAAGGAAACGTCACCCATTCAGATTCAGAGTCATGATATTCATCTTAATGTCTGTGCTCAGTGTTCAAAGTAACAGAGCCAACGAAGTCGATGTTAGCATCCCTGGAATGGAAGGAGCAGACATATGAAAACGATTTGATCATAGTATCAATAGTGTCAGGGTGTGCGGGAAGGTGGTGGGGTGGTGTTGGCAGTCACCAGAGGTTAACGGTGTTGAGTAGAAGTGACCAGCCGCAGGAAAGAAGCGTGTCCCCTCGTACTTGCTGGTTCGGCCACGGAGAGAACTGTACGGCCTCCGTGGATGGTAGGAGGGTAATAACAGTTACAGGTTGGGGGTGCTGAGCGCAGTAGGTGTGTTTCTATCTCAGAGATGATGGCCCTGTCCCTGCTGAGTCTACTCACAATCATTTGGTGTCTACCTTGAGGTTTTTAAACCAGAATCTCAGTTCATTCATACTCTATCATTAGGGGAGATTGTTAAGTTCGAGTAGGGGTAATGTTTTAAAGGAGGATGTGCGTGGCAAGTTTGTTTTACACACAGGTGGGTGCCTGGAAAAGTGACTTGCCAGGGGTGTTGGTGGTATGGAGGAAGATAATTGGCGGTTGGTGGAGATTTTCAATCCCGACTGCCCTATAGGTGATGACACAGGGGGGGTTCTAACCTAAGCTGGTTGTCCATAGGCCAATTGGCAGGGGCACCCGTTAGATTGTTGTGCAAGGCTTGCACACATCCACCCCGGTGCTATAAAAGCAAAGCGGGCAAGGATCGCTGGCAAGAGAACCGTGCTTACATCCCAGACGAAGACACAAATGAATTTGTCTAAGTCTAATTTGAACAAAAGACAGGTCAGATAGAGTTTGTTTTTCCACACCAGGAGGGTGGTAGGTGCATTGAACGAGCTGCCAGACGGAACTGTTGAGCCAGGACTATAACAACATTTAACTTATATTTGGACAGGTACATGGCTAGGAATGTGGACAGGTAAATGGATCTAGAGGGACATGTGCCAAATGCAAGTAAGTGGACTAGTGTAGATGGGACATGTTGGTCGGTGGTGGCCAAGTTGGGCCGAAGGGCCTGTTTCCACGCTGTTTCACTCTATGATTATTTAGAGTTTTAATTTAATTAGAGGCGTGTTGTAGGTAATGTTCACCTTTAAACTTTCAAAAACTTAAACATCAAACGTCACTCTTTCCAAAAAAGGCATACTGCAGGAATCCACAGTTTGAACCTTTTGATGAAGATTGGAGCCCATTTATCTTAAAATAAAAGCTGAGTCCGGGAGAGCCAGGCACAGGTCTGGTAGTCAGCTCCACTGTCCTGAAGTAGACATGGAGAAACATGGTCAAGTCTCAAAATCAATGAATGGAGGTCATCGGCAAAGACAGCAGGGAATCGAACCAGGCAGGGACCAAAGACAGCAGGGAATAGAAACCAGACAGCAGGGAATAGAACCAGGAGGGAATAGAACAGCAGGGAATAGAACCAAAGGACAGCAGGAATAGAACCAAAGACAGCAGCGGAATAGGACAAGGACAGCAGGGAATAGAACAAAGAACAGCAGGGAATTGGACCACCAGGGACAACAGAACAGGGAATGAACCAAAGACAGCAGGAATAGGACCAGAGGAGAAACCAAAGGAGCAGGGATTTTTAGAACCAAAGACCAGACAGGGAATAGAACCAAAGAAGACCAGGGAAGAGGACAAGGACAGCGGGAATCGAACCAAAGACAGCAGGGAATAGGAGAACCAAAGCAGGGAATAGAACCAAAGTGATTTCAAAACTCGGCTTCGCCTAGTCCGACCAGTCGTGAATTCGTTACCCTCCTCCACCAAGTTTAATCCTGACAATACCACTGAAAATCATTGCTGCCACGAGTGTGTCATTGTCAATGTAACGACAATGGGAGCAATAAGCTCTTACTTGGTGCAGTGGTAGAGTCTGCTGCACCTACAGTTGACTCAGCTTAAATCCTAACTACACGTGCGTCTGTGCGGAATTTGTCCTTCTTCCTGTGACCGCGTGGATTTTTATTCCGGTGCGCTCCGGTTTCCGTACTACATTCCAAAACCATAGACGGTTGCAGGTTAATTGGCCTTGGTGTAAAATTGTAAATTTTCTCTAGTGTGTAGGATACTGCGACGTGTAGGGTGGATCACTGGTTCGGTGTGACCTTGGTGGGCCTGTTTCTGTGCAGAACCTCTAAAGCGACCTCTGACAGCCAACACGCACCCACAAACACAGATAAATGGAGGACACCAGGAATGCAGATTCTGGAATCTGAGACAAAGCACAAAGTGCTGATGAACTTAGCGGGTCCTGACAAGATGAAGAGGGTCCTGACCCAAAACACGGTATGTCCATCCCACCCAGTGCTGCTGACCTGTCGAGTTCCTCCAGCACTTTCTGTTTAAGGCACAGATAAATATGCCACTGATTCACAGAGAAGATTTTTCAAAGATCGGCCGATTTTGTAGGATTCACAATTTAAGTAAACTGTGGAAGCTTTTAAAGGGGAGTTGTGGTCACAACTGTTGCAGTCAAAAAGTTTAGTGAAAACTGGCGTGCTTGAAAGGGTGATGATATGACCAAACCATATTAAAAGGTATAGGTAAGAATACTCACAGCATGCTGGTTTAAATTGAATGTAGACACAAAATGATGCTGGAGTAACTCAACGGAACAGGCAATATCTCTGGACGAGGAAGGACAGGAATGGGTGACATTCGGGTCAAGCAAGACTCTTTTTTCTACACGGAAGACAACAGGCACTGTTGAAACCTAAATGCCGGAGTATTTAACTGGGCTGGGCATTCAACAAGAACATTAAACAAAAGTACTGCAAGCCCTTGTTGACATCCTAGGTTCCAACTGTTGGGAAAGAAGACGTCAGCATTACAGTCCAGAGTTTGATTCGGGAAGTGCTTCTTTCCTCTTAAAGGCAAATGAATTAAATGTCATTAAAGGTGGGTACGAATTAGGTATATTTCAAATTAGTTTTAGTTTAGTGGATTACAGGGCGCAGGCCCTTCGGCCCGCCCAACGTGTCAGCCCTTGATCCATATTCGTAATGGGCGGTGCAGGCTCGAAGGCCAAATGGCGCCTACTCCTGCACCTATTTTTCTATGTATCTATGTGTCCACACCGATAAGGCGATCCCGCACATAACAGCTATCCTCCACTAGGAATTTAAAAAAAAAACATTTATACCAAGTGACTCTGCAACCTGTGGAGTGTGTGAGGAAACCAAAGTTCGCAGAAGGAAAACCCACAGGGTCACACGAGGAGGAACCGTACATTTAAACTCTGACCACAAGCACAGCACGCCCTAGCCAGCGATCGACCCCTCTGGGTCTCTGGCTCTGTGAGGGCAGCAACTCTACCGAGACCGTGCCGGTTTTACTCAAGAGAAGAGATTACATTGTGTGGAAAAGAATTGACAGATCATGGGCCGCACCTTACACACGTTTTTCCCTGTTGCAGGCCCGCGGGGCAAATAGTGTCAGATTTTTAGGTTGCCAAATGGATAGTTTAGTGTGGTCATTAACGATGGCTTCCAATTAGCGTTCTTGACACCGATAATGTGCTCGCGTCCCTATCGGAGATAGTGCGTAGTTACCAGTCAGGAATTATGCTCAATGAAGCATTCACATTATATTTCGGCTTCAAATTAAAGAGTCACAACTAAACCTATTCACAAATCAAGACATGCTATATACCACAATGTCCATGCAGCCAAATATACTTACAGGTATCTCAACTCTTCGACACATTGCAATGATGGCAATTTCTATGATTACTTTCCAATC
This sequence comes from Leucoraja erinaceus, assembly GCF_028641065.1. Lineage (NCBI taxonomy): Eukaryota > Metazoa > Chordata > Chondrichthyes > Rajiformes > Rajidae > Leucoraja > Leucoraja erinaceus. The sequence goes on along the minus strand of NC_073377.1, from coordinate 136,345,082 downwards.
CAAACAAAATTGTGACTTGGATTATTCAGGCGCCATGATCAACCTCAGTGTGATCCAAGCGCAGGCTCTGGCGATCGATTCGAATCAAACCTCCATCTCGAGAGTCGCAATCAACACAACATGAGCTCCAGACACCAGGTGGTAACACATTTCCATACTCCCCTTCCCCATTCCAACTACGACCTTCAGTCCTTGGGCCTCCTCCATGGACCAAGAGTGAGGCACCACCGCATATTGGAAGGGCAGCATTCATATTTCATTGGGTAGTTACACCCAGCGGCCCCATATGAACATGCGTTCTTCTCTAATTTGAGGTAGTCCTTGCTCCCTTCTCCCTCCTGCCCCCCAATTCCCAGCTCTCACCACAAAGCTACCGTTCCGCCTCTGCCATCTTTATCTGTTTTGCCCACCCCACGACCCCCCCATTTCATCAATCTAAAGAAAGGGTCTCTAATTTCGTATTATTCTTTCCACGTCCTACAAAAAATGTGGTTGGATTATTCGGCGATTTAGGATAATGTCAAAATAATCCTAAACCACCTTAATAACATATATGCTGAACCTATGCACCATACAGATGATTGCAAGCATGTTTTTGTGAAGGCCCCCGAAAATTATCGACTCTCCACTCCTAGATCCCTCGTCCCCCCCATGGCCTAGAATGTGGGTCGTTATTGATATTGGTACATAAAACAATCGCGCTTCCCACATTAATTTATCACGAATCAAAATAATGCAGGTTGCAAGGAATGCTGTCTCTTAATCCATTTTTTGCATTTTTACTGATAACCATCACGGGGTTTAACAACTGACTATATTGATCTGCCTATCAAGTTTAAGCATTACAATTCTACTAACAAGAGGATGGCCCTATACACCGGAAATAAAGGCAGCAAAGTTTCTTGTGGTAATATGTTTAAAGGTGTCAACTTAACGCCACATTACCGGAACTATGTTCACATTCTAGAGGCTATGTGTTGTGAACAGCAATGCACCTCTTGAGACCACAGTTTCCAAAGTACGAAATGTAAAATATAATTGTTGATAAACGCTTTTTTCCATAATTCACCACTTCAGGAATTAAACATTCCAAAATTTCAACCCTGAAACTATCCTGACAAAATTTTGATGTAGAGGAGGACGACCGTCAGAATGTAAAACACGGGAAAACCTGGAGGCCCCGGGAACGTTGGAGAGCGGGCCCGGGACCGTGGAGAAAAGGGGGGCCGGGAAGTGTGGCACCGTGAGGGTCAGAGCGTGAGTACTTAAATGCGGGCGCGGGGCTTTATTTCACAGAGGCCACGGGACCACCGCGCGAGTGGGGAGGAGGGTCAGGGAGGTGAGTACTTAAAATTGGCGAGAGGGCTCGGTTTATTTCACAGAGGCAGGGGAAACGTTGGCGGAGAAGTGGAGGAGGTCAGGGCTTACCAAAATTCGTAAGCTCCACACTCCATAGGGCAGGGTTATGGTGGAAAAGACACTGATTGGTGGAAGCAGGCCTAGAGGAGCCGCCTGATTGGGTGCAACATCAGGGGTTAGCATTTGTGCTTTGTGGTTAAAAGGGGTTGACAGTGCTTTAGTACAAGGTACAGTGAGCGAAGGGTTACAGTGGGCGTAAGGTACAGTGCTTTAGTAACTGTGCAGTGCTTAGTCAAGGTACAGTGAGCCAAGGGTGCAGTGGGATAAAGGTACAGTGCTTTTTGTTTATATAATAAGGGCAGTTAAAGGTCAAGAGGGAGCAGCTGTTGTTGAGTCATGATATCTGATGATTTCTACCAGCGGTTCTATGTGTATTATATACTGGACTCGGATCCAAGGGTAAGGCGGGTTGAGAAGGCCAGTCAGAGCAGTGTACCGGTCTGGATGTCAGAGTGTGGGAGTCATGGTGCCTCGCTGGATGGGGCCCCAGAGGAGCCACATCTCACACCAGGTGCAGCGACGAAGATGGGGATCTAAGGACCGTACAGTTAGGTCATGGGCAGCAGCCTCAATGAACCTCTGTATGATTCAGGGAGTGAGGAGGTCATAGAGGGGAGGTAGGGATGGTGGTCATCCCAACAACCACGGTGAGAGAGAGAGAGAGACAGGGGTAACGCTAAGGAAGGGCAAGGGGCAGAGGCAGGACAAAGTCAGTACTCCAATGTCGGGTACACCTTGCAAAGAAGTACTACTGGTTTTGAGTACAGATGGGTGGTTGAGACAGCCTACAAGGGGGGTAGCGACAGCGAACGGGCCGCCAGCACAGCGGACCGGCACTGTGGCTCGGAAGAAGTAGGCGACCAAAAGAAGAGGGCAATAGTAATTGGGGACTCTATTTTTAGGAGGTCGGATAGGCGAATTCTGTGGACACCGTCGGGGAGGCCGAGGATGGTCGGTTCTTGCCATCAATGGTGCCCAGGTCTCGGACGTGTTCAACGCCTTCCAAGATATAATGAAATCAGAGGGAGCGGAGGAATGAGGTTGTGGCACCAGATAGGTAACCAATGACATAGGTAAAAAAAGGGAAGAGGTCCTGAAGGGAGAGATTTAGGGGAGGTGGGAGGAGAGTTAAGAAAAGGAGCAAAAAGATAACAATCTCAGGATTACTGCCTGTGCCACGCGACAGTGATAGTAGGAATGGGAGCGAGGTGGAGGATAAATGCGTGGCTGAAAGACTGATGCAGAGGGCAAGGATTCAGGTTTCTGGATCATTGGGACTTCTTTGTGGGGAAGGTGGTTGTATCTTGTACCAGCAAGATGTTGCTGCACTGAACACGAGGGGGACCAATATCTCTGGCTGGGAAAATGGAAAAGGTACTGGGGAGACTGTAAATTAGAAGTGGGGCGAGCGAGGGACTCAATAGAGTAAAGCTAGTAGACAGAATGGGGAGGCAGAAGGCAGAAAAGGGCACGCACGGCGGACACAAGAGGAGGAAAGAAAAAAAAGGAAATAAACAGAGACACTAAGAGACTTAAATTCTTAAATGTGCATATTTTATGTAGAGAGCATTGTAAGAAAGGTGGATGAGCTTAGAGTCTGGGATAGCCAACTGGAAGTATGATGCTTGTGGCGATACATGAAACATTGTGGCCAGGTATGCTGTGATGGAAACAAGATATTCAGGATTTAGTTGCTTCAGGTGTGAAGAATTGAGGGGCCAAAAGGTGGAGATGTTGCATTGCTAGTAGGGAAGATATTACAGCCTGCTTTAACCATTTTTAAATATAAAATTATAACAATTACAGCCCGTGCAAAAAGGCCATCCGCCTACAGTCCGGGGAACAATGGTTTTTCCATTTCCGGTCCCCCTGACTAGACCACTCTATCCCATAACATCCCAGTCCCTTATCATTGCCAATGACTTCAATTATTTTTTAAATGATAACCAATGAAACACCTGCCTCCATAATGCTTATGGAAGTCATTCCCCACACCGCTACCATTCTTGAGGTAAAGAAGTTCCCCCTCATATCCACCCTAAAAATTCTGTCCCTTAGTTCTGAAGTCAGTGCTTTGGCAGGATAGAATTGAGGGCCTCATCTAGGGAGTATTGGCGGTGTACATGAGAAGGGGGAAAAGGTTTTGTGGCAACGTTATAGGGGTTATATTATAGACGCCAAATGCGGGAACGAGCTATGGAGTGACATAATACTGTAATGGATTTTTGATAGCAGATAGATGTAGTAAGGGCTTCCTAAGCCCCCTTTTTGTGCTGGTGTGATTGTGGGGAGATTAGAATATTTCACACATAGATGTAGGATAACAATCGTAACGGGCTGGATGGTTGGCGTTTGTTAACAATGTGTGCAGTTGATAGGGTTTTCGCCCATACACCATATAATTAATACAACTTAATAATCACTTATATATTTACATAGCTTACCTTTGCAACAAAACAGTATTTGAAACCAAAGTCGCCCTGTCAATCAGAGATTATTAAATTAATTGAAAAGATCAATGCAATAAATCCCATACACCAATCAAAATTAAAGCTTAGGTGAAAAAATGAGAATCCAAAGAAAAATCATGATCACATGAAACAGACATATAGAAATACAAATGAATACGCTTCACACCCACAGCAGACTTTCACTGTGAGGGAAGGACCAACAAATCATCTCCAGTTCTCTTTAATCTACTTAGCACACCACAGCATTGGTCGGCCGGCCTAATCTGGCATATCAGCCCAACGCCCCACGTGTATTCACGACCTCTTGCAGTGAAGTCTGGATCATATTGGCCGCGTCGGTGACCTACATACTACTATAAGTTATGCGGACAGGAATGGGAAACCCAACCCCACCCTCCTCCCCTGCATGTCGGAGCGCACACATGGCCGCTTACCCACCGTAAGATCTGCACGACCAAAGTTCACAGGATTCCGCGCCTCTGTCGTTTTGCCCCTCACGAACCCCCGAAAATGGACGATTCGGATCCCACGGTCCGAGGTGCCGCTAAACTAGGTCACCAGTGCCAAGGGATTACAGCAAGGCGACTACGTAGGAGCGCCCGCTCCTGTAGATGTACAGCATTACACCGCGTACGATTAGGCTGCAGTGCCCCGGCAGGAAACGACAGCTACACGCGCATTGTCCAGTTAGAAGGACGCACAGAGATGCGACGAAGATGCGGTTAGTGAGAAAAACCGAACTTCCGGACAAGGTCAGGACTGGGGTTAAAATAGTTCCCCCTTCACCCAACACACACCACCAGAAATAAGACTCTCCATACTCCCTGATTCTTATGTGACGGACCTAAAAATAAAAATTAAATAAGGGGAATAACTGGAGGACAGCCAGGAGGACGGCTAACAAGGGCGCATACACCGCGTCGTCTCGCCATCTTGAATAGAGGAGTCCCTACTAGAGGAGGGGTCCCCCAGCTGCTGACTTCCTGTGGGAATGTAGTGGGACAGGGGGCGGAGTATTTACGTGCGGGATTGAACCTTCGGTGTTATGGATCACAATACCATTGTGCAATCATTATGGAGAGGGTTCAGATAACAGGGACTGGTTATGAAGATGTTTGCTTGTGAGAAAGAAAGGCTAAACTTTGATGAGATGCGGATGATTTAACAGGAGTTGAACCGGACATATCTTGTGTATGTTTCTTACGGGTGCCACCGATGTTGTTGTAGTAAGTAGAAATGGAAAGGCGACATTTCAAAGGTTCGGACAATGTTTCACGATCCCTGTGTACCAGACATCTTTATGTTCCTGTTCGGTGAAAGGATCACAGTAAAATTGAAAGAGCCGCGTTTTCAAGGTGAAATTGAACAATTGGCTTGGAAAACGAGATGAGCTACAAGAATATAGGCAGAATGCAAAGTAAATGAGTTGTAATGAGGGTTCTAGTTATTATAAGTACTGTGTTCTTACATTATTATAATGCATATGCTTAAGAACCACCCGGCAACATTAGAATTAAAAGCTAAAAGAACGATATGATTTAGGTTTGTTGGTGCAAGGTAGGTGCAGTAAATCACAAAGGGTTTCTACGCGATATTAATGCAAAAGGTAACAAGGGCTAGGGTTGTTGAAAGTGCGTTGGTTGAGAGGCAGCGCTTAGGATCTGCCCAGGTTCAGGGACCAGTCCCTAAGGGGTGCCCGAGTTGGTGCTGGGAAGGAGGAGACGGAGACGCCTCTGCTCGCCTGCTTGTCTGCTGGCGGCGGCCGGCTCCTTCGCTCCACCCCCCCTCATCACTTATTAACTGTAGAATATTTAATCATGCATATCAGATTCCGGCTTAGCCGAAACAGGATTACGGAATCGTATCAAATATGGTAGGGGGGACGGCGGGGGGGGGGGGGGGGGGGAGGGAGGGAGGGCGGAAGAGGAAAACCACAAAAAATTTTGTTGGCGGTCCGCACGCGCGTATGCGCACACAATACACGCGCCCCTGCCGTCTTCAGGCGAGAGGGCTTCGGAGGTTCAATGTGGATCTTCTCCTTTTTTGTGCTAAAGAGCTTCACAACCTGTGCCTCCCCTTGCTCTGCCGGGTTAACATTACCAGACGGCCAGGACACTACGCGGCTGCCTCCGCGCTGGCATATTCCACAAGTCGAAGCACGGGCTGTAAGGTTAACAAGCGGGAGAGGCAGAGTTGATGCTGGGTTTTTGCTGCTTTCTATGATGTCTGGCAGGGGCCTGGGGGTACAGATTTTCCGACATTACGTAGGACCCTTCGAAAAATGGCCAACAGTTCCTTTTCTTTTTGGGTGTGTTGGTGCGTGGCACATTGCTTGCGTTGTGGGAACGACCGCTCTTCAGTAATCAGCGATAACGAAGATCGGGAAGACCTTTCTTGCTCATTAGATCTGGTTATTGCAGGTTATTGAAGATGCGAACGTTCGCCCTAATCAACACAGCAACGCTCCGATGGCTCATGTCCCCACAACCCTGTATACATCCCTTACACCTCACGTCTCTCCCTCCCAATGTGATCGTCTGAAAAATTCATCAATGTCCGCACCCATTAGCCTGCTGACAGACGTCTCTCTCGTCCAATCGGCATGCCCCGCCCATCAGAATATCCCCACCCCACACTGTCTTGTGAAAGAAGCAATTCACCGGGTTTTAAAACTCGGATACAAAAAATGGGGGGTTCCCCGGGGTTTATTTGGGTACCCTACTCTCAAACAGGGGCGGGGTTGCCCCCCCGGGATTTCTGCCCATGGCCGACACAAAACGTCCAGTTCCTTTTTTATCAGAGAGCTGCCTGACCGCTGAGTTTACTACAGGTGTTTTTTGGTGTCCGAATCTTCGGTATCTAAACCAGTAGCTATAGCATGCAAAGGGGTCACAAATGACTCGCAGTTTGGTTGCCCGGAGTTGGCACTTTGGTGGTCGTGTCACCTCGGCCAACCGCTCCATTTCCATACGCCCATCCAGATTGCTGATTTTAAATTCGATGGTGCAACAAATAATGTGGAGTAAAAGGAAGAGGGACATTGCGCAGCTCACTGGTGAGAAGGAATGGGTCGGAATTCAAGGTCGAAAAACCCTTCTGCAGACTGACGTTCAGGAGGCGGGGTTAAGATGATAGAATGTTAGCTTTCGGACACAGGTTTTTTTACCAAATTCTGATCTTGGTGTGGTAGAAAGGGGACGGGGCGGGGATGGGAAAGAGAGAGAAACGCTAAGGATTGTGTGAACTGTTAGAGAATGTTCAATGTTCATACAGTGGGGTGACGCTGCCCTAGCGAATATGAACTTGGTTGCGCTTCCTTGCAATTTACGTGGGCCGTCACTTTGGATTTGGCGGCAGGTTACTAGGACAGAAAGGTTAGTCGCTGGGAATCTTCTGAATGGTGGTAGGGGTAGTCTAAATGCGTTGAGCACATCGGGCGGAGCATTCGCACGGTATTTAGGACGCATTGAGTGGGGTCGTTTAGTGTTATACGGGAGTCCAATCACAAGGCAACAGGCGATACCGTAGATGATTACAGTTCGGGGAGCTGAAGTGAACCTCTGCTTCACCTGAAAGGATCCTGTTGCGGTCCTTGATCAGATGTCGATTTTGGGTGTGGGAGGTATAAGGGAAGGTGTTTGCCCTTCCTCTTCCAGTTGAGGGAAAGATCCTGGGGTTGGTTTTGTGGGTGGTGGGGTTGAGTTATGGGAAGGGACCAAACGCTTTGACGTAAGCGAACGTTGTTGTAAGGAACACACATGATCCGCTGCATGTTCGCGATAATTTGACTTTCTCTTGTTTTGGTGGAGCATGCGGGATTATTTTTCACTCATTGTGGCATAGTTGGTGTCTTCTTTCCGATCCCATTGGACGTGGTGGACCAAATGTCGGAGGAGCAAAGTCAAGTCAAATGTACAACGGAAGGCTTGGAACAGCTGAAAGAATTGTCAGCGCGATTACACTTAAAAAGAACACACACAACACACACTAGAATTCACACAGATTCATTCACTGTGGGAGGCAACGGTTCACATCAGTACCACCTTCATCAATTGTTAAATCAGTTGGCTAGTAGGCAATTAAAATCTCCCCCGTATGTCGCGCGTATCTAAGGACGCCAGTGTATAGCGCCCTCGCGTGGGAATGACCAAAACCTCGACGGTCCGGGACGTGCAAAACATAGGGATAAGTCGCATACACTTGTGATTTAGAGCGCCTCGTAAACGGCCGCATTCTACGGAGATCCAGATTCAGGAGTTTATAAGGGGCAGCGGTGTACGGCGGTCAGGAGCTTTATCCCGCTGCGATTCCCACTCGGATACAGGGGATTCCAAAACTCGGATTACTTCCTGCACTGTTTCTTTCTCTGGGATGGTGTTTTCATTCCCTGATCTCTTTCCCCGAGGGTAACGTTCTCTTCACCACGCTCTTTTTTTTTTTCCCCTTTGCGACTTATGACGTTTAAGCAGACCCCCACCAAGACCCCACAGTCATAAGGCCAACGATCGGGACGCCACTCATTCTCTGGCGACCCCTGCAAGCTGGACTGTATGCTCCGCGATGGCAAAGTACACATACGCTTGCCGCGGTGCTGGAAGCTCTCTGTCGGCCCAACGCTGGATTGATTTGAGGCGCATTTTCCTACTTTTGCCACCAGTTGTCGGGTTTACTCTACTTCACAGGGAGGGCCTGGAGTCATCGTCAGACATGTAAAAAACCCTTCCGCCATCCTCCTCCGCGAGGAAGTGACTGAGGGTGTATAATCGGTTTCCCACTTTCACCCAACGACTGTACTACCGCCTAGAAACTAAATACAAACCATTTTTGGAACCTAGAAAACAAAAAACAATATAAAGTTCGTCTACTAAAACATAGAACATGATGATTGGCTCCAAGGGCAAACCAACACTCGCACGTAACAAAGGTTATGTGCTGTATCGAGCACGGATGGGGTGACTGGGACTCCCTACTATACCCACGCCCCGCCCCTCACCTAATAAAACTATGCGTTTGTTAGTAGTATCAATAAGTCTTATTGTAATTTTGTGCTCCTTTACGCCATGAACCACCGATCTACTGTGCACTAGGCCAAATCCTTGCATCATCGCTACATCTAGAGAGGGGGAGGGGGGCGAGGGGAGAGGTGAGCGGCCAGAGGTATCTGAGCAGGGCGGCAAGACTTGGCAGATTTGTACCGCCGCAGTGCAGATCTGAGTCGCATCTATCTGTTTGTGACGCACGGGGCCAGCACTGAGCTATGATTTCGGAGAGAGACCGAGACACCAGAGGGAAAGAGGAGAGAGTGGTTCGGCGCCTGAGACGGCGGTGAATGCGGCCCGAGGCCGTGGTGGTGCGGGGGGAAAAGGTGTGGGTGGGCGTGGGAGGAGCACCGCCCTTGACGATGAGGGTAAAGTGGGGGGGAGATGGGCCAGGATGGGGAGGGGTGTGGGGGGGTGAGGGGGGTTCAGGGGCGGGCCGGTGGGGGTGAGGGATGGAAGGGAGTCGAGCGGGAGAAAAAGCATCGGGCTTGACCTGATCTGTAGATTGCATGTACTCGCAGATGATTCGCCGGCGAGGACCTCGGGGGGGAGGAGATTGGACTCGGGGGGGGTAGGATGAGGGGGGACGAGGATGAGTCCTTGACCTGAGGGGGGGAGAGGAGATTGGACGAGGAGGGAGAGAGAGAGAGGGGCGGATGAGGAGAGAGGAGGGGGATAGGGGAGCGGAGGGAGAGGATAGGGGGGAGGCTGAGGGGGGAGGAAGAGGGAGGGGATGAGAGAGGGATTGAGGGGGGGGGAGAGGCGAGGTAGGAAGAAGAAGAGAAAAGAAAAAAAGAGAGAGAGAAAGACGGGTGAAAGGAGGGAGATGGGGGAGAAAGGAAGGAAAACGGGGGGAGAAAGGGGGTGAGGGGGTGATGAGTGAACAGAGAGAGGAGGAGGAAAGAGGAGGAGGGGTAAAGAAGAACCAGGAGAAAGAGGAGCGAGGGGGGAGATGCGAGAGGGGGGTGGGCGAGGAAATGAGAGGAGGAGAGGAGAGAGCGCGGGAGAGCGGAAAAGGGGGAGAGGAGGAGAGAGGGTGGGCGGAGAGCGGGGGGGAGGAGAGGGGGGGAGAGAGGGGGAGACTTGGGGAGCGGAGGGAGGGAGAGAAAGAGAGAGAGGGGAGGGAAATTGTTCGGGTTCGGCAGAGCTTGATGAGGCAACACACTGGTAGAGAAATGATGAGGCACACCACTTCTGGTTTTATCGTCCCCTCTCCCTGCCGCCATGCAGGGGCAAGCAGAGAGAATGGGGAATTTTGTAAAAAAATTCAAATAAGCTCTGTCATTTTTCATCAGCCCACCCACGGGAAAAATCCTCGGCACGATCGGGCGGAAGGGGGGGCTCTGAGCATGGTGGCCAAAAATGCAGGGCGTAGGCTGACGGTGTTCTCTCGGAATCGCAGCAATTCGGTGGGCCATAAAGGTCAAGAAACAGACTGTTAGGAAACTAGATTAGTTATATCTCCGACGATATAAGAGACTCATATATCGTATGATTCACATCATCACTTCCACCAAACCTCAACCCAACAGGACAATGCAGCTTGTTGAAAAAAGGGTGTAAAGTATAAATGGGGTTGCTTTTATGACCGTGGAGACTTTCAATAAAGAAGTCTCCTTCCGATTGTGACAGGGACCCTCATGTTGTAATGTAGGGTTGCCGTGACATTGGGGCCACAGCTATAAACAGAAGCATTCTGGAAAATATGAGTACGTTAGGATTATCACGTCTTACATTTTACAACATTTCCCACAGCCACAGCACGTAAATACACCAATGAGATGGAGTAAGCAAACAATCAAGGAGTATTTGTGGAGTATCGCAGCTCGGTTCTAGTCACCCAAATTCACAGAAGGGCTGTGGAGGCTTTGGATAGGGTGCAGAGGGGTTTCCAGAATAAATGCATGGATTAGAGGGTATTAGCCATTACAGGGATTCGGCTTGGATTTCTGACTCTGGATTATTCGTTGGAACGCCAGAGGTTGTGGCAGACCTCTTAAGTTAGATCAAATTGTGAGAGGCATAGGGGAAGTCAGCCGAGTCTGTTACAGGATGAAAAAATTCAAATACATGGGGGGCATAGTTTATAACGTGAGAGGGCCAAAGTTGAAAGGGATATGTTTCTTTCACACGAGAGTGGATGAGTGGCCCGGAACGCGCTGCCAAGGGTTGATGGCGGGAAGCAGATATGTAGCATGCACTTAACGCGATTGTAGAGGCAATGGATATGCAGGGAATGGAGGGATATGGATTATGCGCATTGCCTGACACAAATCCTTCACTGCAATATATGCTGGAAATTGCTCATAACCTACTTCATAGGACCATTGAGCGTTTTTGAATGATGTCAGTTCCACCGTACCCTCCGTGAAGGGTCTGACCTGAAATCACCCTACCATGTTCTCCAGAGAGCTGCTGACCGTGAGGTCTCAAGCACTTCTGGTCCATGGTCTCCAGAGAGGATGCCTGACCCGCTGAATTACGCTTCAGCACCCCTCTGTGTCTGTTTTGAACAACATCTGCAGGTCTCTTTTTTCTTCAAGGCTCAGCGCCCCCACAAAGCATTCTCTTTCACCCTTGGACAGTTTCCTCGGTTTACAGTTATTTGTCTAGCTTTACCCTGAATGGAGCCATAGGCAGTTTCTACCCCTTGAGGACATGGACTTTGTCTAGAAATGAGGTGCTATAATGATATTGCAGGAAATTGAGGGGTCTAGGGATTATGGGCAGGTAGATAAGAGATAGTGTTCAGAATTCAATTAACCATATAACAATTAAAAGAACGGAAACAGGCCATTAGGCTCCTGTCTAGTCCGTGCCGATACACTATTTCGCCCATATACCTGCGCTCAGACAATAACACGCCTTCCTTTCACGTCCCTATAACTACCCAATTTAGTTTTTAAAGTATAAAAAACGAACCTGCCTCCCCCTTCCTGGAAGCCATTCCATCCAGCCCACCACTCTTGAGTAAAGACAGTTTCACCCCTCATGGTACCTCGAAAGTATGTCCAATTTAGCCAAGGACTGTAGCCTTGTTGAATATCTTCCTACTCTCTGGGGGAAACAGATTATAATCATCACCTGTTATCATCTCTCATTTTAAAGACCTCGACACAGTCCCCGCTCTTTAACCTTCTGCGTCCAAAGAAGAACATGGCCCCTAACTGTTCAACACTCTCTGTAAATAGTTGCTGAAAACCAGGCAATCATTCTAGTAATCTCTCTACTACGCTATTTTTTGTTGACATCCTTCCGATATTAGGAGAACAAAATTGTACACACCATTACGCCAGAATTGCCTTCACCAAGACCTTGTACATTTTACACATACATCCCAATTCTAGACCAAGCTGATTTGATTAAAACGCTGCACCACCAAAAGATTTCTTTACCACAATATTACATGAGCTTATACTTCCGGGAACTGTGCAGGATCCAGATCCACAGCACTGTGTCACCTGCATCTTCAATGCCGGCCAGGTACCCAAGTAAGTTCTATTTTGATTTGTCTGCCAGTTTGTAGAAACTCACAGTAATCAAGCATTAAAATACAGTGCCATATTTTCCCAGCACACCCTTCCAACTGGCATAAAGCTTCTGTAGACTTTGAAAATCTACTTTCATTATCCTGCACAGACATTGTGGATGAAGAAGCCTGTTTTGTGGCGTATTGTTCTAGTTCTACGTGGGTAGATCGTGCCTCACAAATGGAGTTTGAGATTAACCCAAAAAGGTTGTACGGGCAGGAGCTGTGGCATGTGTTTCGTAAGGAGTTCAGGTAAGCCAGACGATTCGGTTGGCCTGGTAGACGCCATGGCAGGTTTATCGTTTGGGATACACGGAGAGCTCAGCGATTAGATGAAATTGGCTTTATGGCAAGGGGACGCCGGAGGGTGATGGTGGACGTTGCTTTCAGATGGGGCCTTGTAACTAATGATGTTGCCTCAGGGTTCCAGTGGGGGCCCATTGCTGTTGTCCTAATCCACTGATTTGGATGATCATGTAATCAAGGCATAATTAGTAAGCTGCATTGATGATACTAAAAGCTATGGTATGGTAGATATGGTTATGAATACATTGCAGCACAATTGATTGGTCGGCAGCAGAAGGGGCTGAGGATGGAGTAAAGAACAGTTCGACCGGTTTGTTACATTTGTACAAGACATTGGGTGGGGGAGCCCCTATTTGAAATTTGTTTCAGTTTTGGTCCCCCTTATAAAGAAGATGTTTGTTTTAAGCTGGAAAGCGGGTACAGAGAAGATTACAGGATTGGTTGCCAGGCATGGTCCGGGGTGGGACGGTCATAGCTGAGAGAACTGGAGCGGTGCCGGCTCTGTTATACTTGGAGTTAGGTAAGGGGGTCGTATTGAAACATCTAGATTATTAACTGTGTGGAAGCCTATTGTTGGCTAGGAAACAGTTTTCCCGGGTTGGGGAGTCCGAACCATCTTGGGCGACAACGTTTAGACCATAAGGGGTAAGACTTTAGAACGACGATGAGGGCACCACTTTTCACACAAAGTTGCTGATGTCGGTGGAATGTCTCTGCCTCGGAGGCCGGTTCGCTGGATTACCTTTAAACGGAGAGAGCTAGATTGGCTCGTAAAGATAGCGGAGTTCGGGGACCTGGGGAGCGAGGAGGACCTGGGGTATGCTTGGGGGATGCTCAGCTCATGAGTCACATTGAATGGCAGTGTGGCTATCAAAGGGTCGATCGATGCTAATCCGCAACCTATGGTTGTCAGGATCGACGATCAGAGGGGACAGGCTAGGGCTTTATTTGTTGCAGGCAGAAGAAGAAGAATGAGGGGTGATCATCCAGAGGGTACAACACATGAGAGGAAAGACTGGTGTCTTTCGCCCCGCACCCTTTAACTGCACTCTTTGTCTCCTGGAGCATCCACAAATTCCTGTGCCCATTCACATGGCCCCTTTCGTGCATATGTACACTGTGGATCGGTGATTGTAATCCCGCCATGCCTGTTAGCACGCAACCCAGTTTTGACATGATCTTCGGTACCCCGTGCCCTCCCTAATACCCCTCAATCTCCAAACTCAATGGAGCCTAGCCCAGGCATAGCTTTACACCATGATGGGGGAAAGATTATGTATGACGTGCGGTGGACCCTTTTTATTACACAGGGTGGTGCGCTGGACTATGGAAAGAACTGCCCCGCCCAAACGACGGGTAGTTTGGCAGGTGCCTATCCCACATGTGTTAAAAAAACTCTTTAGACTGAGCCATAAATGGTTTGAGGACGTTTAGTGCGGGCAACGCGGCAGATGTAGTGGGGATGTTGGTGCAGTGGGCATGTGGGTGACGGGCCTGTTTCATGGTCTGCCTGTATGATTTGTTCACTACCCTCCTGAACCAACCCTGCCGACTGCGTTCGCGAAGCCTTGTGAGCAGCGGTCCTTCTGTGATATTATTTTTCCCACTTTCGGTCTTCCACGAATTAGTGATCCCTGTACCTTTGAGTCAGGTTGCGAGGTTGGACTTTCCTTATGTTCCACATCTTTCTCACCCACGATGCCCCCCGCCATCGCTTTTTTTTGTTTTTTCTTTGTTACCAAGGTTTTTAACAAATCTTTAGGTAATTCGACATGCTTTTGTTGGTTGCCGTCTACTTATTCCTTCCTTTCAGCGGACCCACACAAACAACGATTCAAAAACTCACCGTCCGACAGCCTTCCCAATCACACAATCACCCCCTCCGATAAAATTTTTACATCACTAAATACCAATCCCACATAAGTATTCCTCCAAAACCACGAAAAAAAACGAATCAGACCACAAACACAAATGAAGTCTGACACTCTCTCCAGTTCCCTCTGTCCATTAGGAAAAATAACCCCTGAGCAAAACACTAAACAAAACATAGAAAAAGAAGAGAAAAAATCAAAACACGTAAAAAAAAAAAAAGAAAAGGGGAAAGTAAAGGGAAGAAAACGATGAGAGAAAGTAGAGATAACGAATGATGTAGAAACAAGATTATAATCAACCAATAACAGGTGAGCTCTTTAACTCGCAGGTGATTTGCCCCAGTTATGGGACCTGTTTCCATGACAAACAGAAAACTGCAGAAACTGTGTTCCACCACTAAATGCTGAACAAAATGCCACCATGCCATCCTAAGGGCAAGGCAGAGAGACAGGTTCAACATAATAGTATAAATATATAGAATTAGAGTGGCGTTATAAAGGGATCTTGTGTTTATGATCCCAACAGATGTTATTAGAATGTTATTTAAAACTTTAAGGTGAGAGGGGCAAAGTTAAAGGAGATTTTTTTTTACACAAAGTGGTGATTGGCCAAAAGGGGGGAACATACTAGCTACATGTTATAGTCATGCAGCGGGGGGAACCGGACCTTCAGCCCAACTGTGCACATGTCGACCAACATGCCCCCATCTACACAAGTACCACTTGCTGCGTTTGGCCACCCTCCATCTATATACTTTTAAAACTTTGTGTGTGTGTGTGTGTGTTGTCATTTTTTTGGCCTTTGATTCGATACTCCGCCAAAACCAGACGTTAAGTGCCGAGATTTTTAACCATTTCGCTAGCCATTTCACTTTAACATTCGCTCATCCACTCCTCATTAAATTTAGTCATTTTTCTGTACACATTTTAAATAAATTCCTTCCTCCCACCCCCCCCCCCACCCCGCCCCCCACTCATCATTTTTTCACCCATAAACGGCTGCTGCCAATCGGTTCTCCTCCAAAAACACCGACATCTAACTCCCTCTTAAATATAGCCAATGAACTGGCCTCAACTACTTTCTGCGGGAGAGAATTCCAGAGATTCACCACTCTCTGTGTGAAAAAAAGTTTCCTCATCTCGGTCCTAAAAGATTTCCCCCTTATCCTTAAACTGTGACCCCTTGTTCTGGACTTCCCCAACATCGGGAACAATCTTCCTGCATCTAGCCTGTCCAACCCCTTAAGAATTTTGTAAGTTTCTATAAGATCCCCCCCTCAATCTTCTAAATTCTAGCGGGTACAAACCGAGTCTATCCAGTCTTTCTTTCATATGAAAAGTCCTGACAATCCCAGGAAATCAGTCTGGTGAACCTTCTCTGTACAAGGCATGGCAAGAATGTCTTTCCTCAGATTTGGAGACCAAAACTGTACGCAAAACTGTATCCTGTATCTTGCACTAAATGTTATTCCCTTTATCCTGTATCTGTACATTGTGGACGGCTTGATTGTATTCATGTATAGTCTTTTTGCTGACTGGATGGCACGCAACAAAAAAAGCATTTCACTGTATCTCGGTTCACGTAAAACAATGATGATGAACTAAATTAAACAAATGCTTTGTACAGCAGTGAAGTGATGTCCTTAACTCCTGCATTCAACAGCAAAACACAAAGACAGCCACGGTCACACTGAATAGTGCGTCATGTAAGCCAACTCCTGCTTTCCTGTGTTACTATGATGATGCACTGTATCTAACTTTGCTCAGGTCCACGGAAACTATCGTTTATCCAGCTTGGTTATATCTCCAGTTGCACACCTTTACCAACACTAAATTTAGTTGCATTTATACTGGACCCCTTAGTTCTCCCAGTTCTATTTTGGGAAACCCATTGCTGCCGATATCATTCACTTTATTTGGCAACATTGCAAGTGAATTGCGCTTCAAGCCAAAACACCCTGTTTTGCTGGGTATCTGGTCATTTTTGGTGAGGTCAGACTTCAAGTAAGTGGCATTTGAAAAGCTGTAACAGGAAGTAAAAGGTTTGGAAAGTAAACTATCTTTGTGGGAACACCCTCAGCTGAAAATTCCCAAATACAATCACGCTTAGAAAGGGCCCCCTCCCCCTCCCACAAAATAGCAATAGTCAGGTGCTCTCAAAGGAGCAGTGCATCAGTTTAACTGCTCCAATAACTAGCCCCAACCCTGGTTCAATGAGGAGTGTAGAACCTACAGATTACAAATACAACCCTTCAACCTTCACCGTTTAATAAGATTAAGGCTTATCTGACTAAAATCTCAACTTTGCATCACCTCAGTATCTTTTCACCCCTTGTTTATCAAATATCTACCGTGAAAACATTCAAAGACTCTGCTTCCACCATCACAAGGAAAGACGTTTCAAAGACTCAGGAATGAAATAAGTTTGTCTGAGTGCCAAATGGGAGAGACAAGGAACTGCAGAGGCTGGAATCTCGAGCAAAAATCAAAGTGCTGGAAGAACTCAGAGGGTCGGGCAGCAAGCTAGCATGGACCAACCACATTGATGCAACAGCCAAGAAATCACACCAACGCCTGGTCCAATTCTATACTGCCATTGTAGTCTGTCCTCACTTTCTCCATCATGGTCTGGGTTTGGCTCAGCCACCAAGCACGACATCCGGAGGCTGCAGCGAATCGTCCGATCAGCTGAGAAGGTTATTGGCAGCAACCTTCCCTCCATTGACGAACTGTACACTGCAAGGGCCAGGAAGCGAGCGGGCAAGATCATCTCTGACCCCTCTCACCCTGGCCACAAACTCTTTGAATCACTTCCCTCTGGAAGACGACTCCGGACTGTCAAAGCTGCCATAGCCAGACATAAAAACAGTTTTTATCCACGAGTAGTTGCTCTACTCAATAACCAAAAAATCTGTAGCCTCCTTTTGCTGGTATTTTATTTAATTTCACATGTTTAATCAATAATGTTTATTATTAATGTTTAATATTTTAAGAATCGTTCTTAACTGTCACTGTATGTCATGTTGTCACTTGCGGGCGAAGCACCAAGACAAATTCCTTGTATGTGAATATACTTGGCCAATAAACTTATTCACTCATTCATTCAATCATGCATTCATTCATTCATTCATTCATATCTCCAACAACTCTTACAAACTTCTACAGATGCACCATAGAAAGCATACTGTCGGATTGCATCACAGCTTGGTTTGGGAACAGCCCTGCCCAAGACCTCAATAAATTGCAGAGAGATGTAGATGTAGATGTAGCCAGTCCATCACACAGACCAGACTCCCCACCGCTGACTCCATCTACACTTTACGCTGCCTCAGAAAAGTAGCCAACATAATCAAAGACGTCCCACCCCAGTCATTCCTCTCCCACTCCCGTCCAGCAGAAGGTACAGAAGCTTAAAAGCGCGCACCACCAGACTCTGGAACAGCTTCTTCCCCTCTGTTATCAGGCTTCCAAACGGTCCTTCCATAAGCTAGGGTACTGTCCAATTCACCTCTACCCCATTGTGGACATTGGACTTTGTCTCGGGAACTGATGCCCTACAATGCTGAGAACTATATGCTGCACTCTTTCAGATTGGAGAAGAGTCCTGACCCGAAAAGTCAACTATCCATTCCCTCCACAGGGTTACTCCAGCACCTTGTGTCAAGTCAAGTCAAGTCAAGTCAAGTCAAGTCAAGTTTATTTGTCACATACACATACGAGATGTGCAGTGAAATGAAAGTGGCAATGCTCGCGGACTTTTGTGCAAAAGACAAACAACAAAACAACCAAACAAATTATAAACACAATCATAACACACATATTCTTTTACATAATAAATAATAGATAATAGATAATAGATAATAGAAGGAAACATAATAAATAATAGAAGGTTCAATGGAAAGCTATCATCCGTCATCATTCAGATATTGGCAATACTCGTACCATAAACAGAAGTTGCGGTGAGATAGGTCAAGTGGCAAATTTCGTACATCTCAATCCTTATATCTTTCCAAATGCCTTGAGTAGGAAAGGATGGTCCCCAGTCCCAGCTGAAAGAAGACTGTTCCTGAAAATGATACAAAAAAAGCAACATAAATCATCATTCACTTCTCTGTATTGTCTTAATCCACTGATATTCGCACACTGTGTTCCATTACAAAGCCAACCGCACACAATTAGGACATTCCAACTTTAACCTTCTGCGGTTGTTGCTAAAATGGGAAGGTGCAAATCAAGTTACAAACTTTAGATCCTCGATAACTGAATGGCCGGAGATGTTTGTTAAGACACGGTGTTATGGGGATGTGTTTTATACATAAACCAATCCAGAGTGGGTCATACGCAGGCTTTTTCCCCCCCAAGGTAGGTAATCCAGAACCAGGGGACATAGGGTTCAGGTGAGAGGGGAAAGATTTAATAGGAACCTGGGGAACAACATTTTCATACAGAAGTATATGGAACGAGCTGCCAAAGGAGGTAGCTGAGGCAAGTACCATAATTTAATTGTTCCTTTTCTGGCAAATGGGACGAGCTTAGATGGGGTTTATTGGTCGTCAGACAAGTTGTGCTGAAGGACCTGTTTCTGTGCTGTGTGACTCTATGGTACATAAGACATTAAACATTCACTCTTGAACAGCATTTAAAAGGCATTTGGATGTACGTTAATAGGAAAGGTGTAGAGATCCAGGCAAAGGGGAGTTGCTTAGATGGGGCATCTTGGACGGCATGGGCGAGTAGGGCTGAAGAGCCTGTACACCTCTGTCGATAAACAGCTGCAGTCTTACCGGGGCAGCCGAGCATCACCTCTTGCATAATACTACATAACCGCAGCTGACAAAATGTGGTATTGTATGTCAAGAACCGCAGCAATCAATGTTGCATGGCCCGGTCACAGAGTCATATAGTGTGGAAACAGGCCCTTCAGCCCGACTTGCTCATGACAATCAAGATACCCCATCTACACTAGTCCCACCTGCCTGCGTTTGGCTTTATATCCCTATAAACCTTTCCTATTCATAGAAACATAGAAAATAGGTGCAGGAGGAGGCCATTCGGCCCTTCGAGCCAGCACTACCATTCATGTGATCATGGCTTGTCTAAGTCTCTTTTTAGGTGATGCCTCAACTACCTTCTCTGGCATCTCGTTCCATGCACCCACCACCCTTTGTGTGAAAGAGGTTGGCCCTCAGATTCTTATTAACCTTTCCCTTCTCACTTTAAATCTATGTCCTCTGATTCTTGATTCCCTTTCTGTGTGTATTCACCCTATATAATCCCCTCATGATTTCATACACCTCTATAAGATCAGCTCTCAGTCTCCAAGGAATAAAGTTGTAGCCCTGTTGTCTGAGGTTCAGATGTACATTGAATGCCTGACTGCATTGCCGCCGTCTGTTGACTGGCACATTGTTGGCGTGGAGGTAGGGGCGGCCTGCCAAGACAGCATGTGCAAGGTCTGCTCACTGCCAGCAGGGGGCTGCTGCTTCCAGGTCTGGTGTATGCGACTCAAATCAACTATTCAGCTCAGTAACACGGGTATACTGTTTACTCAGCGAAATTGCTTTTTGAAATCATATCCACATTGTCTTCACGGGACTTTATGTCCAGCTGCACTTGGACTTTGAAAATGGTGCCAAAACCGGGCGACTCTTGTATATGGTCTCAGTGACTATTTAGTTTAGTTTAGTTTAGTTTAGTTTTGTGGAAACTGGCCCACTGAGTCCATGCCGACCAACGATCACCTGCACTCTAGTTCTATCCTACACACTAGGGCCAATTTACAATAACTAATTATCCTACAACACTGCACATCCTTGGAATGCAGGAGGAAACCAGAGCACCCGGTGGAATCTCACATGCTCACAGGGAGAACGTACAAACTCTGTACAGACAGCACCCGTAGTCAGGATCGAACACAGGTCTCTTGCACTGTAAGGCAGCAACTCTACCTCTGTGCCACTGAAACACTGGAAACATTTCAGTAACTAACGGCACATGAATTTGGATTGTTTTTACTCTGAACCATCCAAGGTTGAGGGGAGACCAGATAAAGTATATATTATGAGAGGAATAGATTCAGGGTGAAAATGTCAACGACCAGAGGGCATAGTGTTATGGTGAGAGGGGCAAAGTTTAAAAGAGATGAGGGGGGTACATGTTTTCTTTCACATGTAAAGTGGTGGGGGCCTGGAAAGCGCTGGCAGGGATGCTAGATGCAATAGTGGTGTTTAAGAGGTTTTTAGATAGGCACATGGATATGCAGGGAATTACAACTTTTGGAAGACATTTGGACATATATAATGAGGGGAAAGATTTAGAGGGCAAAGGGCCAAATGAAGGCAAATGGGACAAGTACAATATGCCAACAAGTTGTGCCAGTTACCACTTGCTATACAACTCGGACTATGAATGGAGGGATATGGGTCATGTGCAGGCAGAGGGGATTGTATTAACTTGATATCATGATCAGCATGGAGATAGTGGGCCGAATGCTGTATGTTCACTGCTCTATGAATTCTTGGAGATGTTTCTGAGGGAAGTGATGAGACACCATATAAGAGAGCGTTTAATGTACACCCGCAGGCTTTGATCCTGTGTTGGATCCACAGCAACATTAAACCAACGACACGGAATCATTCCAAATATGTCCTCAGGCCCCATGGATCAGGTTGCCTTCCACAGAAATACAGCTGATATTTTCCAAACAGCTTACAGGGCTTCTATACATGGCTGTAAAGAATTTCCCGGCCTCTACAAGAACTCCCAGTTCTGCCTCTATAAATAGGTCTACAATCATCAGCACTACAGCCTCCAGAACCACGAGCCCGTAAACACTGCAACGGGAAAGGATTGCTGGGCATTGTGAGGCTTCCAACCCTCGGTTCACATGAAGTCTGCACCATTCAGAGTGCTCCAACGCTCCCAGTCTACCGCTCCGCACAAATAAAGCAAACCTATTCCTCATGTTAGATAGTGGATATGCAGGGAATGGACGGATATGGATTTAGTGCACGCAGATAACAGTTAGTCTTGGCATCATGTTCAGCACAGACATTGTGGGCTAAAGGGCTGTCCTGTTGTATAATAATTAAAAGATTCATTGATTAATATAATTCAATACCATTGACCCTGATCAATGGTCCGAAATGGCTCCATCATAACAAAACAGCAGCACGACTCAATGAAAAAAAAATAAAGTGCTGGAGGAACTCAGCAGGTCTATTGAGGGAATGGGCGTGTGAAGAAAGGTTCCAGCATGAAACGTCGCCTATACATTCCCTCCACAGATGCTGCCTGGCCCATTGAGTTTCTCCAGCACTTTGCGTTTTACTGAGGATCTGAAGTTGCTTGTGTTACCGTGCATCAATCCTTGCAGGTATTGCAGTCTCAGTTGCGTCTCCATGGACATTTAAATGCTGACCTTGCATCCACAAATTAAGATGGTAGCAAAGCGCGCACCACCAGGAACAGCTTCTTCCCGTCTGTTCTCAGGCTTCTGAATGGCCCTTCCATAAGCTAGGGTACTGTCCGATTCACTTCTACCCCATTGCGGACATTGGACTTTGTCTCTGGAGCTGATGCGCTGCAATGCTGAGAATTATATTCTGCACTCTGTATCTTCCACTTTGCTCTACCTATTGTACTGGAGTTTGATTTGATTGTACTAATGTATAGAATTTTCTCTTCGAACTGGAATAGCATGCAAATCAGAGCTTTGTCGCTCGGTGCACGTGAATAAACCTAACGTAAAGCTTATCTGATTTAAGAATTTTTACAGCAGTCTTCATGATGTCTGGTTGGCTCCAATGTCCTGCTTTACTAATGTGTTGTTTTAAGATTTCCCAATTTCTATCTTGTTGCAATTTCAAGGCAAACCTAAGAGAGCCTACAACATGATTGGACTGATTTGATCACACCAATGTCTACTGAATTGTGCTCTCTCCCACGTCAAAGCAGCTATCTATACATGACTGGGGAGAGGAAAGATGATGCCATTGTCCCCATGCCAGCTCATCATCAGCTCCTGCATCAAGCATCAAGACACAGTATGGATCGTGTTAGACGTCACACATAAGAACCTCCAACAGTGCATCAGCAGAGAGGCAATCTCACAGTGGAGTTTCGGGCGACACAGTGGCATGGTTGGTAGAGCCGTTGCCTCACAGAGCCAGAGACCCAGGTTCTATCCCGACCTCGGGTGCTGTCTGGATGGAGTTTGCACGTTCTCTCTGTTGGATTTTCTCCGTATGCTCTGGTTTCCTCCCACATACAGGTTTGTAGGTTAATTGGCCCTCTGTAAATTGTCGCGAGTGTTGGAAGTGGATGGGAAAGTGGGATAATGTAGAACTAGTGTGAACAGGTGATCAATGGTTGGCGTGGACTCGGTGGGCCGAAGGGCCTGTTTCCATTCTGTATTTCTAAACTAAATCAAAGTTTCAACTCTGTGTTCCCATGGCTATTAAAATTATTGTAACGCATTCATTTCAGTCAAGTCCCAGCAAATAATGAATGCAGGCAGGAAATCGTCAAGTAATGTTATTTATGAGCCAACGTTTCGGATGCATAAGAAGGTAAGAAATGGGAGTAGTTGTCTTTCAGCACCTTGGCTCTGCCCCACCATTCAGTGTGATCGTTCAGTAGACATTTCCCAGTGTTACTCCTGCATCCTATCATCCTCTTATCATCCAGAAATCATGTCTGAGGAAGGGTCCCATCCCAAAACACCACCTATCCATGTCCTCCAGAAATGCTGGCTGACCCGCTGAGTTACTCCAGCAGTTAAGTGTCTTTTTTTGTAAACCAGTATCTGCAATTATTTGTGTTCCCAGTAATCTATAGATTGGTTTTGTCTGAGCTCCACAAGTGAAGGTCCTCAGCCCTCCAAGATGGGACGTCATGGCGAGGAGATGTGCGGGG
Source organism: Leucoraja erinaceus (assembly GCF_028641065.1). Lineage (NCBI taxonomy): Eukaryota > Metazoa > Chordata > Chondrichthyes > Rajiformes > Rajidae > Leucoraja > Leucoraja erinaceus. The sequence continues at coordinate 136,321,531 of NC_073377.1, read as the reverse complement.
CAGATATTTTTATATCTCGGGTGGTGGGTGCCCGGAACATACTGCCTGGGATGGTGGTGGAGGCAGATATGGATCATGTGCAGGAAGAGGACATTAGTGTAACCTAGCAATATGTTCTGCAAGGATATTGTGGACCGAAGGGGTTGTTCCTGTGCTATGAAGACATTGTCCCTCGTGTCAGTGGTATTTGTTTATCCCAGGAGGGATAAGGACTGTTATAACAGTCATAAAACACAAAATACATGAAACATGAAATTAAAGTGACGAGTGAAAAGGATTGGGGATGTGCAAAGATGGGGGGCGGAGTCTGTGTACTGCACGACAGAAACGGAAGTTGTACAGTTTAAATGGGTCACTCTTACTCTATGACCCCTGGTTCTAGACTCCCCAGTCAGGGGAAAAATGCTTCCTGCATGCAGCTTGTCCTATCTGGTAGCATTAAAAATTAAGCATTTGGCTAGACTCATCCATGCCAACCTAATTGTCCATCTCTGCTAGTTTGCCCGTGTTTGGCCAACATTCCTCCAAACTCTTCCTATTCACGAACCTGACAAAATATCTACAAAACATTCTAACTTCCTCTGGCAGCTAGCACCACATACCCACCAACATCTGTGAGAAGGAATGCTGGAGTCATTCAGCAGGTCAGGCAGCATCTGTGGAGAACACGGAAAGTGATGTGTAGGAAGGAAGTGCAGATGCTGCTTTAAGCCGAAGATAGAGACAAAGTGTTGGAGTAACTCAGTGGGTCAGGCAGCATCTCTAGAGAATATGGATAATGAAGTTACAAGTGGGGACCTATCTTCAGTTCCACCAGAGCCTCACCTTTCTGATGAAGTTGACATGGCATTCTCCATTTTGCTGAGGTGGTGGACAATCAGGGGGCACTGAGTACTGGCTGTGTGCAGCATTCCGCTCCGCTGCATACAAAACCGCTGATACAAAACGGACCTCAATGTAGTTCCTTTCTTTGATCACGTCAGTAGAATCAAAAGTCTAAAAGGATCAATAAACCAAAATTAAAACCAATAGCATGCATGAATGTTAAGGTTTACTTTTTACAAAGTCCAGTCTTTATATTGTTAAGTATTTTCGACTTGTCTATAAATGAAATTCTCTTCAAATTATAGACACCAAATAAACTTCAGAACTAAAGAAGCTGTGGAGGGATTTCTTCTTGGAGTCAGGTTAGGTGTAGAGGAAATAGAGAGCAAAGACTCCTGAACATCAGTACAAACTGGCATGATTTGGCCTAAGGTATTTGCCGAAATACTCCACTGGTACAACAATTATACTGTAATTTTTATATATTAGTTAAAAATTGCAAGCTTGGCTTGTTAATGTTAAATTAGTTTTGCACCGGTCCACTCACATATCTGCGGAACATGTTACTGGCTGTGCCAAGGGTGACATTGTTGAGAAGGATTGTGGCCACAGTGTCCAGCCCATCACACACCAGATTTACTCTCTTCCACTTCCTATAAAAAGTAATGAGCAGATATTAGTTAAACATTAAATGCCTTACAGATCTCAGGAGGGCTTAGTGGGGGCGTGAAAAGGGATGTGAGGGGGGAGATAAAGAGAAAGTGAGGAGGGGGGAGAGGGGGAGGGGGGGGAAAGTGGAAGTAAGGGGGAGAGGGGGTGGGTAAGTGGGTGAGGGGGAGAAAGGAGCTAGAGGGCAGGATTCGGAGGGGGAAAGGGAGAGGGCAAGAAAAGGGAAAGTGGGGGGGGGAGATATGGAATGAGGGGTGAAGAGAGGATGAGGAAAGGGGAAGTGAGGTAGGCAGATATGAAATGAGGGGGTCAGAATGACGGGGAAAGGTGAAGGGGCTAGAGGGTAGGTAAAGGGGGAGAGAGGAGGGGAAAGGGGAGAGAGGGGAAAGAGGGAGAGAGGGTAGGGGGAGAGGGGAAAGGGGGAGGGGAAAGGGGAGAGGGGAAAGGGGAAGGGGGGTGAGGGAGAGAGAGGAGAGGAAAGGGGGGAAAGGGGGGAAAGGGGGAGAGAGGGAGAGAGGAGGGGAAAGAGGGGAAAGGGGGAGAGAGGGGAAAGTTAAAGAGAGGGGAAAGGGGAAGAGGGGTAATGGGGAGATAGTAGAAAGAGGTAGAGAGGAGAAAGAGGAGGGAGAGGAAAGGGGATGGTGGAGACTGGGACTGAGGAGGGGTGTGGAGGGGTGAGGAAGGGACATGGAGGGGTCCGGGAGGGGCACTGAGGTGTGATGCAATGTGGGGAGGGTGATGATAAGAGTGGCTTGGAGAGGGATCAGTTAATGGGTGTTTCATTCAACCACCAAGCACAGCCCCAGAGCTGGAGGGACCTCATTCTCATTTCTTGCAATAAACCTGAGAGTTTTCACCCAACAAACAGCTAACAATGGCCTGTTATCTAAACAATTTATTTTATCATCGTTACTTTTTTGCATATCTTTCATTCATTGTTTTCTATCTCTCTACATCGTCTATATCTCTTGATTCCCTTATCCCTAAAACTCTGAAGAAGTGTCTCAACCCGAAACGTCACCCATTTCTTCTCTCCAGAGATGCCGAGTTACTCCAGCTTTTTTTTGTCTTTCTTCTGGGAGTTTTTAATCCTTCTCGCCCCTTCAATTCTCTGTAATTCTGCTGGCTGTTGAGACAAGTCACATCCTCCCCTGTAAAATAATACCTTGCCGTCATGAACTTCTAAAAAACAGGTGAAACAGGAATTCACCAGCATATCAAGCCACACCTATGCAGCACGAAACAGAGTCAACATTTCAGTTGATTCCATCGACACTTCGGGCTACCTCAGGAAAGCAGCTAACATAATCAAAGACTTAGGTTTAATGTGAGGGGAGAAAGATTTAAAAGGGGCCTGATGGGTAACTGAGGTGACCCGTTGTCTTGTCAAAACACATTTCATTTTACCGTTGACCCTGTGTTAACCTACATATGACAAATAAAACTGAACTGAACTGAACCTTATCACAAAGAGTGGTGAGTGTATGGAATGAGCTGCCGGAGGAGGAAGTTGAGGCAGGGTACTATCACAATGTTAGACAGGTACATGGATAGGATAGTTTTAGAGGGATATGGGGCAGATGCAGGCTGATGGGACTAGTGTAGATGGGACATGTTGATTGGTGTGGGTAAATTGAACCAAAGAGCATGTTTCCACGTTGCATGACTCGATGACATTCCGGTCATTCCTTCCACCAGACTCAGGAACAGCTTCTTCCCCTCTGTTATCAGACTTCTGAACAGTCCTTCCATAAGCTAGTATACTGTCCGATTCACCGACTTTGGGGCTGGCGCGGCGTTCTGGCGGCGGCGACCGACTTCGGAGCCTCGGCCGTGGGCGACATCGTCGGGAGCTCGCAGGTCACAGGTTGGTGACGTGTTTTTCCGGAGCTCCCGCAACAACAGCTTCGTCCGTTGGAATGGAGGGTGGCAGCTTCGACCACCCCGGGACGCGGAATTTGAACCGGCCGGTTCGCGGAGCTCGGATTCAGCCGCGGGACTGACTTATTTACCATCACCCGGCGGGGTCACAACATCGGAAGCCTGATCTCCTCATTACCCCTCTTCCTCTTTCCCCTCTCTTTACCGTTCCTCTCTCCCCCTTTCCCCTCCTCTCCCTCTTTCCCCTTTTTCCCCTTCTCTCTCTCCCTTTCCCCCCTCACCCCTTTCCCCTCTCCTCCTCAGCGCAGAGGGAGAACAAGGAGGGAAGAGACAAAGACTTTAAGACTTTTGCCTTCCGTCACAGTGAGGAGGTGCCTGATGAACTCACGGTGGTGGATGTTAAATTTGTGTTTATTGTGTGTTTTTGTTATTTTATTATATGTATGACTGCAAGGCACGAAATTTCGTTCAGACCTTCCGGTCTGAATGACAATAAAGGATACTTTACTTTTTTACTTTACTTTACTTACCCCACTGCGAATATTGGACTTTTTCTCTGGAACTGATACGCTACAATGCTGAGAACTATATTCTGTATCTTCCCATTGGCTCTACATATTGTACTTGAATTTGACATGATTATATTAAATATAATGTTATCTGATCAGTTTAAATAGCGGGCAGAACAAAAACTTTTATTGTACCTCGGTAAAAGTGACAATAGTAAACCCGAAGTCAGAGTCCTGTCCATTCAACATAAACTCTCTCCACAGACACTGGCTGACCTGCTGAGATTTTTCAAGCATTTGTTTGCATCTCTCTGTAGTTCAGTGCTCAGAATGAGGTTCCCTCGACATCTGAGAAAGTGGCCGATCCCTCAGCAGATCTCCCCAGTTCAGTCCACCTGTCGCATTCATTCTCCATCCCTGACCTCCCGATCCACTGGCCATCTACATCATTTCGAGAATCAGCAGCTTACCATTAGCCTGTTCACACTGCAGCCATAGTCTCAGCACGGAAATAGACCCTTCAGCCCAGCTCGTCCATGCCGACCAAGGGACCTAACTGAGCTACTCCATTTGCCCATGCTTGGCCATTATCCATCCAAACCTGACTGTCTTTTAAATATTGTAATAGTACCTGCCTCAACCACTTCCTCTGGCAGCTCATTCCTTACTGCGTAAAAAAGTTACCCCTCAGGTTTATATTAAATAGACAATAGGTGCAGGAGTGGGTCATTCGGCCCTTCGAGCCAGCACAGCCATTCACTGTGATCATGCTTGATCATCCACACACAGTACACGTTCCTGCCTTCTCCCCATATTCCTTTGCTATCTTTAAGAGCTCTATCTAACTCTCTCATGAAAGCATCCAGAGAATTGGCCTCAACTGCCTTCTGAGGCAGCGAATTCCACAGATTCACAACTCTCTGGGTGAAAACGTTTTTTCTTCATCTTCGTTCTAAATGGCTTACCCCTTATTCTTAAACTGGGGCCCCTGGGTCTGGACTCCCCCAACATCGGGAACATGTTTCCTGCCTCTAGCGTGTCCAATCCCTTAGTAATCTTATATATTTCAATAAGATATCCTCTCGTCCTTCTAAATTCCAAAGTCTACAAGCCCAGTCGCTACATTCTCTCAACATATGACAATCCCTCCATCCTGGGAATTAACCTCGTGAACCTACGCTGCACTCCCTCAATAACAAGAATGTCCTTCCTCAAATTTGGAGAACAGAACTGCACACTATACTTCAGGTGTCTCACCAGGGCCCTGTACAACTCCAGAAGGACCTCTTTCTCCCCTCACCTTAAACCTATGTCCTCCAGTTCTTGATTCCCCTACTCTGGGTAAAATACTCTGTGCATTCACCCTATCTATCCCCTTCATAATCTTACAAACTTCTATAAAGTCACTTTTCAAGCCTCCTGCATGAAAAATAATACTTAGCCTACCTATAAAGCCACTTTGGCCTAGTAAAATCCTCGTAAATCTATTCACAATTTGTGAAGTCATCGGAATTCACTGCAGAATTTGTTTGTGCCAGAATTGGTTAATTCTGATGTAACATCATCCATTAAATCCGTTTTTCTTTCTCCACAGATGTTGTCTGATACATTGGGTACTTGGATAGCAGAACATGGATAGGAGCTAGAAGGATCCCGACCCGAAACGTCACCTAGCTGTGTTCTCCAGAGATGTTGCCTGACCCGCTGAGTTACAAACAATAGACAATAGTTACTCCAGCACTGTGTCCATGTTCTCGAGAAATGCTGCCTGACCCGCTGAGTTACTCCAGCAATCTGTGTCCGTGTTCTCGAGAGAATTCTGGCTGACCCGCTGAGTTACTCCAGCACTTTGCATCTGTACTTCCATCGTTCATTTTAATTTGATACCGGTTTATCAAATAAATGGCCTGGGGTAGAGCTGCTGCCTTACAGCACAAGAGATCCTGGTTCGATCCTGACTCTGGGTGCTGTCTGTGTGGAGTTTGTATGTTCTCCCTGTGACCACCTGGTTTTCCTTCCACATTCCAAAGACGTGCAGGTTTGTAGATTAATTGACCTCTATAAATTGTCCCTAGTGTATAGGGTAGAACTTGTGTAAGGGGGGTTGTGGGTCGGTGTGGACTCGGTGAGCCTAAGTGCCTGTTTCCACGCTGTATCTCTAAACTAAACTAAACCATTATTGTCACGTGAACCGAGATAGAGTAAAAAAAAATTGTATTCACGCTGTCCAGTCGATTTATACTACACAAATACAATTAGGCCATACACAAGTTCAGCAGGTAGTGCAACAAGAGATATAGTATTACAGCGTTATTGGGTTACAGTTAGAGAAACTGCTGAGTTTTAAAAATGCAAGGTCAGCAATAAGGTTGGGTGAAAGATTGGAACTACACCCTATCTTATGGGTGGACTGTTCAGAGGTCTGATAACAGAGAGAAATAAACTGTTCTTCAATTTATGACGTGTGCTTTTAAGCTTTTATGTCGTCTGCCTAAAGAGTGATGGGAGTAGAAGAAATCAAGAGTATTTAATGGTCACATTAACTGACACGGAACAATGAAATTCTTGCTTGCAGCAGCTTAACAGGCCTGTTATGATCGGTTTCTGTTTTCCTTCAATTCATTGCCGATTTCTAGCAGCGTTTTAATCTCTGTGTCAGCATATTTTTTATCTCATTCTATTTAATCTTCTTGAGACAGATCAGACTTAATTAACTGGACAGCACAAATGTAGTGTTACCTGGGCAACTTTGCATGGTTATTGTTTTCGCCAACCTAAACATTGAAACATTGGACAGTACAGCACATGGACAGGCCATTCAGCCTACAAATGTGGGTGGTATTGTAGTAAAGATGTTGTCAGAAATTGCAGCAGGATCTTGATCAGTTGGGCAGATGGGCTGGGGAATGGTTGATGGAATTTAATACAGGGAAATGTGAGGTGTTGTATGTTGGTAGCCCTAACATGGGCAGGACCCACACAGTGAATGATGGAGCTCTGGAAAGTGTTGTAGAGCAGAGGGATCGAGGATTATAGGTACATGTTTGTTGAAAGTGGCATCACAGGTAGATAGGGTGATCAAAAAGATTTTTGGCACAGAGTACTGAGTGTCGAAGTTGGGAGGTCATGTTGCAGTTGTACAAGATGTTAATGTGGCCACATTTAGAGCATTCTGTTCAGTTTTGGGCACCATGTTATAGGAAAGATGTTGTCAAGCTGGAAAGGGTGCAGAGAAAATGTACGAGGATATTGCCAGGACTCGAGAGCCTGGTGGGTGTATGGAACAAGATGCCGGAGGAGGTAGTTGAGGCAGGTAGGTACATGGATAGGACAGGTTTAGAGAGATATGGGGCAAATGCAGGCAGGTGGAACTAGTGTAGATGGGGCATGTTGGTCAGCGTGGGCAAGTTGGGCTGAAGCTGTGAGACTCTGTGACTCTATGATCGTGCAGAGCATGATGCCAAGTTAAATTAATCCTCTTTGTCTTCACATGATCCATATCCCTCCATTCCCTGCATATCATTGTGTCTATCTAAATGCCTCTTGAACACCACTATCATTTTTGCCTCTATCACCACTCCTGGCAGTACATTCCATGTGTAAACAACTTGCACTTCTCCAAATGTTGCTCCTAAAGCTATGTCCTCTAGTCTTTGACATTTGCACTCGTAGAAAATGATTCTGACTGTCTATCCTATTTATACATTTCAAAATTTACATTCGCCAATTCTCCCCTCAGCCTCCGACGTTCCAGAGAAAACAATCCAAGTTTAACCAACCTCTCCTTATAGCTAATACTATCTAATCCAGGCAGCAACCTGGTTACCCTCATCTGACATCCTTTCCAAAACCTCCACATCCTTCCTGTAATGGGGCGACCAGAGCTGCATGCAATACTCCAATTGCGGCCTGACCGAAGTGCTATAAAGCTGTATCATGACTTCCTGACTCTTATCCTCAATCCCCCGACCGATGAAGGCAAGCATACTGTACGCCTTCTTTACCTGCCTAGCTACATGTGTTGTCACTTTCAAGGACCCTTCCAACTTAAAGCTTGCTTAATTTCCACTCTCCCAGTTTTGTCAAAGTCTTCACTTTGTTTCCCCGTTTAGATGTTGCCTAATCAGTTCGGTATTTCTGTTTTTTCAACATCTCTTTTTGTTTCGCTTTTAAATAAACAATTAAAAAAGGATCTAAAAATGGCCCCAGTGGGACCATTGCATCTTATTATACACAAAAGAACTGTTGTTGCTGGAAATGTCTAACCCCAAAAAATATGATTCAAAGGGTCTCAACGGAAAACATCATCCACAGATGCTACCTGACCTGCTGAGTACCTCCAGCACTGTGTATTTTGTTCAAGGCATCTTATCTCTCGCCCTCACAAGATACCCTATACTGAGGCAATCCTTCTACTGTTCAGCGAGACCGCAGTGTACCACGCACCTCACATCAGGGGGTAAGGTGAATGTCCGAGTGTAGGTCCAGTTGTCCAACCCAACCCATCGTAAGCTTCATCATCATTAACCTGTAGTATGGGTCCTGAGCCAAAACACAAAGAACACGTGCGTGAAAACCCCTCTCTCTTTTGGCTCCTCACGATTATTCTTTACACATGCCCCACATCCCTCCCCACCGCCACCTCCCCCGCGAAGTAGGCTACTAGTCCCCACCATTCACACACTCCCCCCACAATCCTTTTGCCACGTCGCTGCCTCCCCCTCAATCTCTCCCTATATATCCCTCCCAAGAATGGGTCGACTGGGCTTATATTCCAGTGGAATTTAGAAGGCATGAGAGGATATCTTACAGAAACATAAATATTCTTAAAGGATTGAACAGGCTAGATGCATGAAAAATGTTCCCAATGTTGGGGGATTCCAGGGCCAGGGGTTACAGTTTAAGAATAAGGCCATTCAGACAGAGATGAGGAAAAACATTTTCGCTCAGAGTGTTGTGAATCTGTGGAATTCTCTGACAC
>NC_073377.1:134712879-134737879 GCF_028641065.1 Leucoraja erinaceus | reverse complement strand
GAGAGTACAGAGGAGATTTACTAGAATGTTGCCTGGGTTTCAACGACTAAGTTACAGAGATAGGTTGAATAAGTTAGGTCTTTATTCTCTGGAGCGCAGAAGGTTAAGGGGGGACCTGATAGAGGTCTTTAAAATGATGAGAGGGATAGACAGAGTTGATGTGGACAACCTTTTCCTTTTGAGAATAGGGAAGATTCAAACAAGAGGACATGACTTCAGAATTAAGGGACAGAAGTTTAGGGGTAATATGAGGGGGAACTTCTTTACTCAGAGAGTGGTAGCGGTGTGGAATGAGCTTCCAGTGGAAGTGGTGGAGGCAGGTTCATTGGTATCATTTTAAAATAAATTGGATAGGCATATGGATGAGAAGGGAATGGAGGGTTATGGTATGAGTGCAGGAAGGTGGGACTGAGGGGAAAAAATTTTTTTTGTTGGGCACGGACTTGTAGGGCCGAGATGGCCTGTTTCCGTGCTGTAATTGTTATATGGTTATATGGTTATATGGTATGTTTTTTCCAACACCCCCAGTAATTGCAATATGGTTTTCAAATCCTCTTGTGACAATGCCATCAATGCTGTACCTGCCTGTTAACATTCAGTGATTTGTGTACATGAATACTCGGGTCCCATTGAATAGCAGCAGCCTTCTCAGGACAACATGGTCTGGTGAAGTTTCAGGTTGACGCCCTTCTTCAGACAGGCAAAATGACTCGCCGTTTAGGTTGCCCGGCGGCACTATAGGTGGTCAATGGCACCCGGGCAACCGTTAATTTCGAGCCTTGCATATCCCTCCAAACCTGTCCTACCCATGTACCTGTCTAACTGTTTCTTAAATGTTGAAATAGTCCCTGCCTCAACTACTCTTCTGGCAGCTTGTTCCATACAGCCACCGCTCTCTGTGTGTGAAAAAATTAACCCTCGGGTTCCTATTAAATCTTTTCCTCTTCACCTTAAACCTATGTCCTCTGGTCCTTGATTCACCTACTCTGGGCAAGAGACTACACCATTGTTTTCTTTGTTACATGAGGGGTCAAACTATGCACAGTATCCAGGTGTGCTCTCACCAACACCCTATTCAATTGCAACAGACCCACCTCTTTTTACACTCCAACCCCTTTGATAAAGACCAGCGACCTCAGACCTGTTCTACCCAAAGATCTTTGGTTCTACCTGCCTGTTAACGTCATGCACAAGAACTCCCCCACCCCTCTGCATTCCACTTATTTACAATGCTATCTGACCCTGTTTCACACTGAATTCATGCAACTCTCATTGCTGGCAATGTATTACTGAGCACTGAGCCAAGTACCGGGTGGGTGCCCCCCCTCAATGTCTGCCTCTGCTTGTGTACTGCCTTATGTCTTCTGTTTTGTCATGTTTACTTTGACTGAGTCTGACTTACTACATGTTTAAGAAAGAACTGCAGATGCTTGAAAATTCGAAGGTAGACAGAAATGCTGGAGAAATTCAGCAGGCAAGGCAGCATCTATGGAAAGAAGGAATAGGCGAAGTTGCGGGTTAAGACCCGAAACTCACCCGCTGAGTTTCTCCAGCATTTTTGTCTACCTCTGATTTCCTACATTGTAATTTCATCAGTTTAACTTCAGACGCAAGTGGCTCTTGAACCACTTTCACTTTAAGATAATAGATTTCCTTTGCCTATCTTGGTTTAGTTTATTGCTGTTGTCATGTGTACTGTACTGAGATAGAGTGTAAAGCTTTTGTTTGCCTGCTACACAGTCAAATTAAATCCAGCCAACTCGAACACAAGTAGTACAAAGAGAAAAATAATGGAGTACAGCATGTCTAAATAGAAACATAGAAACATAGAAATTAGGTGCAGGAGTAGGCCATTCGGCCCTTCAAGCCTGCACCGCCATTCAATATGATCATGGCTGATCATTCAACTCAGTATCCCGTACCTGCCTTCTCTCCATACCCCCTGATCCCCTTAGCCACAAGGGCCACATCTAACTCCCTCTTAAATATAGCCAATGAACTGGCCTCAACTACCCTCTGTGGCAGAGAGTTCCAGAGATTCACCACTCTCTGCGTGAAAAAAAAAGTTCTTCTCATCTCGGTTTTAAAGGATTTCCCCTTTATCCTTAAGCTGTGACCCCTTGTCCTGGACTTCCCTTACATCGGGAACAATCTTCCTGCATCTAGCCTGTCCAACCCCTTAAGAATTGTGTAAGTTTCTATAAGATCCCCTCTCAATCTCCTAAATTCTAGAGAGTATAAACCAAGTCTATCCAGTCTTTCTTCATAAGACAGTCCTGACATCCCAGGAATCAGTCTGGTGAACCGTCTCTGCACTCCCTCTATGGCAATAATGTCCTTCCTCAGATTTGGAGACCAAAACTGTACGCAATACTCCAGGTGTGGTCTCACCAAGACCCTGTACAACTGCAGTAGAACCTCTCTGCTCCTATACTCAAATCCTTTTGCAATGAAAGCTAACATACCATTTGCTTTCTTTACTGCCTGCTGCACCTGCATGCCTACCTTCAATGACTGGTGTACCATGACACCCAGGTCTCGCTGCATCTCCCCCTTTCCCAATCGGCCACCATTTAGATAATAGTCTGCTTTCCCGTTTTTGCCACCAAAATGGATAACCTCACATTTATCCACATTATACTGCATCTGCCAAACATTTGCCCACTCACCCAGCCTATCCAAGTCACCCTGCAGTCTCCTAGCATCCTCCTCACAGCTAACACTGCCCCCCAGCTTAGTGTCATCCGCAAACTTGGAGATATTGCCTTCAATTCCCTCATCCAGATCATTAATATATATTGTAAATAGCTGGGGTCCCAGTACTGAGCCTTGGGGTACCCCACTAGTCACTGCCTGCCATTGTGAAAAGGACCCGTTTACTCCTACTCTTTGCTTCCTGTTTGCCAGCCAGTTCTCTATCCACATCAATACTGAACCCCCAATGCCTTGTGCTTTAAGTTTGTATACTAATCTCTTATGTGGGACCTTGTCGAAAGCCTTTTGGAAGTCCAGATACACCACATCCACTGATTCTCCCCTATCCACGCTACTAGTTACATCCTCAAAAAATTCTATAAGATTCGTCAGACATGATTTACCTTTTGTAAATCCATGCTGACTTTGTCCAATGATTTCACCACTTTCCAAATGTGCTGCTATCCCATCTTTAATAACTGACTCTAGCAGTTTCCCCACTACCGATGTTAGACTAACTGGTCTGTAATTCCCCATTTTCTCTCTCCCTCCCTTCTTAAAAAGTGGGGTTACATTTGCTACCCGCCAATCTTCAGGAACTACTCCAGAATCTAAAGAGTTTTGAAAGATTATTACTAATGCATCCACTATTTCTGGAGCTACTTCCTTAAGTACTCTGGGATGCAGCCTATCTGGCCCTGGGGATTTATCGGCCTTTAGTCCATTCAATTTACCCAACACCACTTCCCGGCTAACCTGGATTTCACTCAATTTCTCCAACTCCTTTGACCCGCGGTCCCCTGCTATTTCCTGCAAATTATTTATGTCTTCCTTAGTGAAGACGGAACCAAAGTAGTTATTCAATTGGTCCGCCATATCCTTGTTCCCCATGATCAACTCACCTGTTTCTGACTGCAAGGGACCTACATTTGTTTGAACTAATCTTTCTTTTCACATATCTATAAAAACTTTTGCAGTCAGTTTTTATGTTCCCTGCCAGTTTTCTTTCATAATCTATTTTTCCTTTCCTAATTAAGCCCTTTGTCCTCCTCTGCTGGTCTTTGAATTTCTCCCAGTCCTCCGGTATGCTGCTTTTTCTGGCTAATTTGTACGCATCATCCTTCGCTTTGATACTATCCCTGATTTCCCTTGTTATCCATGGATGTACTACCTTCCCTGATTTATTCTTTTGCCAAACTGGGATGAACAATTTTTGTAGTTCATCCATGCAGTCTTTAAATGTCTTCCATTGCATATCCACCGTCAACCCTTTTAGAATTAATTGCCAGTCAATCTTGGCCAATTCACGTCTCATACCCTCAAAGTTACCTTTCTTTAAGTTCAGAACCATTGTTTCTGAATTAACAATGTCACTCTCCATCCTAATGAAGAACTCAACCATATTATGGTCACTCTTGCCCAAGGGGGCACGTACAACAAGATTGCTAACTAACCCTTCCTCATTACTCAATACCCAGTCTAAAATAGCCTGCTCTCTCGTTGGTTCCTCTACATGTTGATTTAGATAACTATCCCGCATACATTCCAAGAAATCCTCTTCCTCAGCACCCCTGCCAATTTGATTCACCCAATCTATATGTAGATTGAAGTCACCCATTATAACCGTTTTGCCTTTGTCGCACGCATTTCTAATTTCCTGTTTGATACCATCTCCAACTTCACTACTACTGTTAGGTGGCCTGTACACAACACCCACCAGCGTTTTCTGCCCCTGTTACAATTCTGCAGAACTCTTTAAAAAAAATCTCACCTCAATCTTATATGCTGCAGGAGGAGAATCTCCATATTTAGAAACATAGAAAAGAGGTGCAGGATGAGGCCATTCGGCCCTTCGAGCCAGCACCGCCATTCATTGTGATCATGGCTGTCAATAACCTGTGCATGCCTTCTCCCCATATCCCTTGATTCCACTAGCCCCTGGAGCTCTATCTAACTCTCTCTTAAATCCATCCAGTGATTTGTCCTCCACTGCCCTCTGTGGCAGGGAATTCCACAAATTCACAACTCTCTGGGTGAAAAAGTTTTTTCTCACCTCAGTCTTAAATGGCCTCCCCTTTATTCTAGGACTGGCCCCTGGTTCTGGACTTGCCCAACATTGGGAACATTTTTCCTGCATCTAGCTTGTCCAGTCCTTTTATAATTGTATATATTTCTATAAGACCCCCCCCCCCCCCCCCCTCCCTCAGCCTAGTCTATTCAATCTTTCCTCATACGACAGTTCCGCCATCCCAGGGATCAATCTCGTGATTCTACGCTGCACTGCCTCAATCACAAGGATGTCCTTCCTGAAATTAGGAGACCAAAACTGTACACAATACTCCAGATGCGGTCTAACCAGAGCCCTATACAACTTCAGAAGAACCTCTTTACTCCTCTACTGAAATCCTCTTGTTATAAAGGCCAACATTAGCTTTCTTCCCTGCATGCTGTACCTGCACACCAACTTTCAGTACAAGGACACCCAGGTCTCGCTGCACCTCCCCCTTAACTAACCTAACCCAATTGAGATAATAATCTGCCCCCTTGTTTTTGCCACCAAAGTGGATAACCTCACATTTATCTATATTATGCCACGCATCTGCCCACTCACTCAACCTGTCCAGGTCACACTGCAACCTCCTAACATCCTCTTCACAGTTCACACTGACACCCAGCTTTGTGTCATCCGCAAACTTGCTAGTTTTGCTCCTAATTCCCTCTTCCAAATCATTATGGCAAACAGTTGCAGCCCCAACACCGAGCCTTGTGGCACTCCACTCGCCATTGCCTGCCATTCTGAAAAGGTCCCATTCACTCCTACTCTTTGCTTCCTGTCTGCCAACCAATTTTATAACCATGTCAACACCCTACCCCCTGACCATGTCAACACCCTACCCCCAATACCATGTTCTCTAATTTTAGCCACCAGTTCCCTCGTCCAAATCATTAATATATATTGTAAATAGCTGGGGTCCCAGCACTGAGCCTTGTGGTACCCCACTAGTCACTGCCTGCCATTGTGAAAATGATCCGTTTACTCCTACTCTTTGCTTCCTGTCTGCCAGCCAGTTCTCTATCCACATCAATACTGAACCCCCAATACCATGTGCTTTAAGTTTGTATATACTAATCTCTTATGTGGGACCTTGTCGAAAGCCTTCTGAAAGTCCAGATATACCACATCCACTGGGTCTCCCTTATCCACTCTACTAGTTACATCCTCAAAAATTATTTCATAAATCCATGCTGACTTTGTCCAATGATTTCACCACTTTCCAAATGTGCTGCTATCCCATCTTTAATAACTGATTCTAGCAGTTTCCCCACTACCGATGTTAGACTAAATGGTCTGTAATTCCCCGTTTTCTCTCTCCCTCCCGTTTTAAAAAGTGGGGTTACATTAGCTACCCTCCAATCCTCAGGAACTACTCCAGAATCTAAAGAGTTTTGAAAAATTATCACTAATGCATCCACTATTTCTGCAGCTACTTCCTTAAGTACTCTGGGATGTAGCCTATCTGGCCCGGGGGATTTATAGGCCTTTAATTCATTCAATTTACCCAACACCCTTCCCGGCTAACCTGGATTTCACTCAGTTCCTCCATCTCATTTGACCCCGGTCCCCTGCTATTTCCGGCAAATTATTTATTACTTCCTTAGTGAAGACAGAACCAAAGTAGTTATTCAATTGGTCTGCCATGTCCGTGTTCCCCATGATCAATTCACCTGTTTCTGACTGCAAGGGACCTCCATTTGTTCTAACTAATCTTTTTCTCTTCACATATCTATAAAAACTTTTGCAGTCAGTTTTTAAGTTCCCTGCCAGTTTTCTTTCATAATCTATTTTCCCTTTCCAAATTAAGCCCTTTGTCCTCCTCTGCTGGACTCTGAATTTCTCCCAGTCCTCTGGCAGGCTGCTTTTTCTGGCTAATTTCTTTTGATACTATCCCTGATTTCCCTTGTTATCCACAGATGCACTACCTTCCCTGATTTATTCTTTTGCCAAACTGGGATGAACAACTGTTGTAGCTCATCCATGCAGTCTTTAAATGCCTTCCATTGCATATCCACCGTCAACCCTTTAAGAATCAATTGCCAGTCTATCTTGGCCAATTCACATCTCATACCTTCAAAGTTACCTTTCTTTAAGTTCAGGACCCTTATTTCTGAATTAACAATGTCACTCTCCATCCTAATGAAGAACTCAACCATATTATAGTCACTCTTGCTCAAGGGGCCACGCACAACAAGACTGCTAACTAACCCTTCCTCATTACTCAATACCCAGTCTAGAATAGCTTGCTCTCTCGTTGGTCCATCTACATGTTGGTTTAGAAAACTATCCTGCATACATTCCAAGAAATCCTCTTCCTCAGCACCCTTGCCAATTTGATTCACCCAATCTATATGTAGATTGAAGTCACCCATTATAACTGTTTTACTTTGTTGCGTGCATTTCTAATTTCCTGTTTGATGCCATCCCCAACTCCACTACTACTGTTAGTTGGCCTGTACACAACTCCCACTAGAGTTTTCTGCCCCTTAGTGTTTCGCAGCTCTACCCATATCGATTCTACATCCTCCAAGCTAATGTCCTTCCTTCCTATTGCGTTAATCTCCTCTCTAACCAGCAACACTACCCCACCTCATTTTCCTTTCTCTCTATCCCTCCTGAATATGGAATATCCCTGGATGTTCAGCTCCCAGACTTGGTCACCCTGGAGCCATGTCTCCGTGATCCCAACTATATCATAATCATTAATAGCTATCTGCACATTCAACTCATCCACCTTATTACGAATGCTCCTTGCATTGAGACACAAAGCCTTCAGGCTTGTTTTTACAACACTCTTACCTCTTATACAATTATGTTGAAAAGTGGCCCTTTTTGATTTTTGCCCTAGATTTGTCTGCCTGCCACTTTTACTTTTCACCTTGCTACCTATTGCTTCTACACTCATTTTACACCCCTCTGTCTCTACGCTCACACATTTAAGAAACCCTTTCCCTTTAACTCCATCCTCGACTATCCCATTTGACACCCCTTCCCCCTTATTCAGTTTAAAACCACCCTGTAGCAGTGGCAAACCTGCCTGCCAGAATGCTGGTCTCCCACCCAGATGCAATCCATCCCTTTTGTACAATTCCCCCTTACTCCAAAACAGATCCCAGATATCTAAGAATCTAAATCCCTGCCCCCGTGCACCAGTTCCTCAGCCACACATTCAGGTCCCATAGCTCCCTGTTCCTGCTCTCGCCAGCACGAGGAACTGGAAGCAAACCAGAGATAACAACCCTGGAGGTCCGAGCTCTCTGAAGTCACGCTGCAGAATATTCATCCCCTTCTTTCCGACATCGTTTGTGCCGACATGCACTACCATTTCCGGTTGTTCACCTTCGCCCTTGAGGATTTTCTGCACACTGTCCGTGACATCCTGGATCCTGGCACCAGGAAGGCAGCACACCATCCTCGAATCCCATCCGTTGCCTCAGAAACCCCTGTCCGTACCTCTCACAATGGAGTCTCCCACTACAATGGATTTGCCTGACGTTGGCCTCTTTGGTTTTGGCTAAACAGCTCTTTTTGCTTTGCAAGCCAGTCTGCCGCTCGGTGTGATAACATCTTCTGTGCCGACAGCTTCAAAGTGGGTGAACCTGTTCACAAGAGGTACAACACCCGGGGACGTTTGCATTCCATACTTCCCTCCCTTGCTCACTGTCACTCATCTTCTCTCTTCCAGTACCTTAGGTGTAACAATCTTACTGTAGGACGTCGAGGAATGACTCAGTTTCTCGGACGAACCTGAGGTCATCCACTTGCTTCTCCATTCCCCAACACGGTCCTTCAGGAGCTGTACCTGGATGCACTTCTCACATTTGTAGCAGCCAGAGGCACCAACAGTGTCTTTGACCTCCCACATACTGCAAGCATCACACTGAATCATCTTGCCTGACATCTCCTGCTTTCGTCTCTCCCTCTCCAAAGACTCTCGAGCCAAAGACTTACACGGCCCCTCACTCACTGCCGCTCGCTAAGAGCCGTCTTGATTATATTGACTGATAAATTGCCTAATTTACCTATTTACAAACCAAATTCCTCAGTTTTCAACTGTTTCTCCCCCCCCCCCCTGACTCACTTCTCTCCTCCCACTTGGGCTAGAACCAATCAGTGTTTTCTCCTGCTTATCTTTGTTTTGAACCCTTGCTTGCGTGTAGCAGCCAGTACTGAAGGAAATATTGATTAATTGGAGCTTTGTTAAGGTCTAATTCCCTTGCCTTTGTGCCCATTGCTTCAATGCATGGTCCAAAATTTATTTTAGTTTGGAGATGTAGCCTATAAACGGGCCCTTTGGCCCACGGGGTCTGCGCCGACCAGCAATCACCCCGTACACTAGCACTATGGTATACACTAGGGACAATTTACAATTTTTACCAAAGCAAATCTGCCTTTGTATGTGGCATATGGGAGGAAACCGAAGCACCCGGTGAAAACCCATGCGGTCATGGGGAGAACGTACAAACTCCATACAGACAGCACCTGTCACCAGGATCAAACCTGGGTTTCTGACACTGTAAGGCAACAACTCTACCACTGCGCTACCGTGCCATCTCATATGTGCAGCTCCAAGATCCTAATGCTTTTCTAGCTATTGCACTTCCTCCATATTCCAGTGCCTCCGAGGTTGACCTCCCATTTCCCATCGTTCCTGTACACATTAACAATGGTGGCATTGATCTAGCTGGCGATGTTAACCCAAATCATCATCTGTCCCATCCACAGATTGTCACAGAGCTGTACAGCACGGACACAGGCCCTTCGGCCCACCATGTCCATTCCAACTGAGTTGGCATTTTGGACTAGTTCTATTACCTCCATTTGGCTCGTATCCTTCCAAACCTTCAACCCAAGTATCTGCCTAAATGGCTTTTAAAAGTCATAATTGTATCTACTTCAATAGCTTCTCCATGCAACTTATTCCAGAACAGGTTTTGAGGGATATGGGTAGCAATGTTACAAAATTTTAAGATTTTAAAAATCAAGTCTGCAATTTATCCCATCAGATAAAGCATAAAAAGAAGATTAATTTGACACCTAATTCAATTTCATATCTTCAGTATTAAAAAGGTATGGCCATTTTCATTCTCGGAAATTAGCATCTTGTTCCCTATTGCTTTTCCATTGACTTAACACAAAAGCTGTGATCAAGGACAGTCAAAAGCCCATAACTTTCTTAAACATTAAGAGAACTGAATGAAATATTCAGTTATTATAGATTGAAGCATTCTGAAACAAATATGAAACAATCTTACTTGGATGACCTGAAATTAAAGCATATAATTAGTTAGTTACCCAATTGTAGCTAATTACATAATTCAATTACTAGATCTAAACATCTATCCATTTCTTAAGAAAATATTAACATTTTTAAATAGCCTAAGTGTCCAAATAACATACACACAAGAATTCACAATAAAACATGATTTTTAAATCTCATTGTCATGGATTTATAGGCCAAATGGAAGAAATTTAATTTTTAATACCTGTAAATTAATGGCCATTTAAATCATCTTGTGAGTTGGATTTTCTGGAACGCGATCATTTGGAACGTTGAGGTTGCGGTGAATTTAAACCCCATATCGGCAGGAAAAATACTGCCAGTTCGTATGGGGGGAAAAATCACCGTTTCGCAATGTAAAATGTGAATTAAAGGCATCTTAAGGAGCACTTTTATACATAAAATAAACGGCTTTCCTTTACCTGTCCCGTACGTGAAATCCGTCCCCGTTATTGACGTTGACGGCTTTAGAAACTGATTTTTAAATTACTCCAGCGCTGAACTTGTCGGGCGATTTTATATATATATATATATATATATATATTTTTTTTAATCTGAACGGCCGTCGGAACAATTCTTCAGCAAAAGCTTGCATTCCGAGAAAATATAATCCAGGACAGGTAGGAGAAAACCACATTTTAACCCCGCCCCCCCTCAAAGGCGCCAAAATCGCGCACACGGCCAGTGGCAGAACTGTAGCGCCGCTGAAGACTTTTGTAACATACCTAATATGGGCCAAATGCGTGCAAATGGCTCTCTAACCATCTGGGGCTGGGGCATCTTTGTCAACATGGATGAGTTGGGCAGAAGGGCCTGTTTCCATGCTGTGTGATTATGACTGATGTTAGAGATGGTCAAGTAGGTTTATCAGACGTGATCACGCTGGCTGTTCTCAGTTGCCACCTCTGCATTCTGTTCATTTTCTTCCTGATTATTATCTCCATTCAGGACAGATCAGTAGATTAGCAGATATTAAGGGAGTCAAGAAACTAGTACAAGGAAGTGGTCCAGTGATCTTATTGAAAAGCCAGGCAGACGAGAGGACATGTGCTGCTGTGCTGAAGCCCACACCACCTTGTGTAAGACCATCACTGCTCGATCATTGCTCATACCCCTCAGCTCCTGTTTGCTTCATTGAAACCAATCCAAATGAGTTTGGGTGCATTTGTGATCTGTCTCCATGGTGTTCAGGATGTTCACGGGCAGAGAATTCCGAAAGCTTGAGTTAAATCATGTTTGTCACATGCATTGGGACTTGCCCAACAGCCTGACCAGTAGCGCAACAAATAAATACACAATAAACTTTCAGTTATACCAGGTAACCAGCCCTCTGAGAGGAAATCATCCTGGATCTCGGCGTTATCTGTTGTGCTGCTGCAAATAAGAATTTCATTGTTCCCTTCTGGGACATCTCTATACTTATAAAACTCTGATCATGGATATGTATTTATTTTTTGTGTGTTTGTGTGTAATCACATCTTTGCGAAAGAAACGACGCGATAACGGTAAAATTATTACATATTCCAGATGTTTTTTCCTGTGGAGTCCAAAATCGCCTTATCTGAACATTTCAGGCTTTATTTTTCAAGTTATTACTGAAAATGTTTAAAAATCTGACAAAACTTTGAATTTAAAAACCACTGCCTTTAGCTGATGACGTCACAATGGGTCTGCTCCATCTTCCCTTCTTCCACGTGCTGCGAGTGACGTCATCCCCCCCCCAGTTATTCAAAAGACTCGGCTGGCTCGCTCAGCTCTTCGGCTGGCTCGCTTGGCTCCTCTGCCTCTGTCCTCTGCCCCCTGCACCCTGCACCCTCCACCCTCTCCGGGCGGGGGATGGGGTAAAAAGAGCAAATGAATAATATTAATATAATATGAAGGGGGGTGGTTAGTGTGTGTGTGGTGGGGGGGGTTAGTGTGTATGTGATGCCGCAGGCCGCACCCCCCGATGGGTCCTACGGTCTAGTATGACAATAAAGCACTTGATTCTCGACTTGAAATGGACGCCTATTGTTTTGGTATCATGGCGGCTGGTCTGTACTCGGATGTAGGAAGCATCCTCCACCGATGGTCCACTCAAACACATAAAGTTGCTTGTGCTTCAATATCTCTGCAGACTGTTTCACGTCAGGACCCTGCAGACTGATCCAACAATAATAGTTCTCCAAAGTTCCAATTTATATTCTTAATGAGCGCCATGATAACTAGATCTGTCTTTGTGAACTGTAATTGTTGATGTAAGGTACAGAACCTAACCATGATTCACCTTCTCTCTGCAGGTGTTTGTAGGTAGTGGAAGCCGGTGTTAATCCCTTTAGACGTGCTATTTATTCCACTGACATAGTCAGAAACGGATCCGATTCATATTCACTTTTGTTGATTTTCAGGAATTGTTCCAAAATCATGGAGAAAGACAAGAACAAGAGGAAGCTGCGGATCTGTGTAGCAACGTGCAACCGGGCAGATTATTCTAAGCTTGCCCCCATCATGTTTGGTATCAAGGAGCAATCTGATGGCTTTGACCTCAAAGTTGTTGTTTTAGGATCTCATTTAATTGACGACTATGGGTGAGTATGAATATGCGCATTTTGTGTCAAAACTTAACCTATACACCTGATGAAAACAAAGCCGTACTGGCTTCTAACGGTAGTCACAAGGAAGTGCAGATGCTGGAATCCTGCAAAGAACACAAGTGCTGGGGTCAAGGAGGATCTGTAGAGGACTATCCATCTCTTGTGTTATACGCTGGCGTCAAAGTTTTTTCTCAGTCTTAAATGACCTCCCTTTTATTCTAAGACTGGCCCCTGGTTCTGGACTCGCCCAACATTGGGACCATTTTTCCTGCATCTAGCTTGTCCAGTTCTTTTAT
The DNA here is from genome assembly GCF_028641065.1 of Leucoraja erinaceus. NCBI lineage: Eukaryota > Metazoa > Chordata > Chondrichthyes > Rajiformes > Rajidae > Leucoraja > Leucoraja erinaceus. Next base: position 134,724,979 of record NC_073377.1, on the reverse strand, counting down.
AATTATATATGTTTCTATAAGATATCCCCTCATCCTTCTAAACTCCAGTGAATACAAGCCTAGTCTTTTCAATCTTTCCTCATATGACATTCCGCCATCCCAGGGATCAATCTCGTGAACCTACGCTGCACTGCCTCAATCACAAGGATGTCCTTCCTCAAATTAGGAGTCCAAAACTGTACACAATACTCCAGATGTGGTCTCAACAGAGCCCTATACAACTGCAGAAGAACATCTATACTCCTGTACTGAAATCCACTTGTTATAAAGGCCAACATTCCATTAGCTTTCTTCACTGCCTGCGGTACCTGTAAGCCAACTTTCAGTGACCGGTGTACAAGAACGCCCAGGTCTCGCTGCACCTCCCCCTTACCTAGTCAAAGTCAAAGTATCCTTTATTGTCATTCAGACCTTTCGGTCTGAACAAAATGTTGTTGTCTTGCAGGCATACATATAATAAAATAACAAAACACACAATAAACACAAATTTACCATCCACCACAGTGAGTTCACCAGACACCTCCTCACTGTGATGGAAGGCATCCTTCCCTCCTTGCTCTCCCTCTGCGCTGAATGATCCAGGCCTACGATGTTGTGACCCCACCGGGTGATGGTAAGTAAGTGCCGCGGCTCAACCGTGCTCGGCGAACGGGCCGGTTCAAACTCCGCGACCCGGGGTGGTCGAAGCTAAGCTAACCGCATTGAGATAATAATCTGCCTCCTTGTTTTTGCGGCCGAAGTGGATAACCTCACATTTATCTATATTATACTGCATCTGCCCACTCACTCAACCTGCCCAGGTCACCCTGCAACCTCCTAACATCCTCTTCACAGTTCACACTGCCACCCAGCTTTGTGTCATCCGCAAACTTGCTAGTGTTGCTCCTAATTCCCTCTTCCAAATCATTAATATATATATATGGTAAACAGTTGCGGCCCCAACACCGAGCCTTGCGGCACTCCACTCGCTACTGCCTGCCATTCCGAAAAGGACCCGTTCACTCCTACTTCCGGTCTGCCAACCAATTTTCTATCCATGTCAATACCCTACCCAACCCCTAATATCACGTGCTCTAATTTTAGTCACCAGTCTCCCGTGCGGGATCTTATCAAAGGCTTTCTGAAAGTCTAGATACACTACACCCACTGGCACCCCTTCGTCCATTTCACATCCTCAAAATATCCAGAAGATTAGTCAAGCATGATTTCCTTTTCATGAATCCATGTTGACTTGGGCTAATCCTTTTACTGCTATCCAAATGCTCCATTATTACCTCTTTAATAATTGACTCCAGCATCTTTCCCACCACCGAAGTCAGGCTAGTTGGTGCTATGTCAAACAGCCCCAACGAGAGCCTCTTGTTTAGGCCACTGAGTTTCACTGGAATCCAAAGTTAGTTAGAAGTGAGTCAATGTAAGTGCCAGAGAGGGTGTTGAACTTGCAGCAGAGCCAGAACTCACACCTCAGTCTTTGCACACAAGTTCAACACAGCAAGGAAACGGACAGAACTTGCCATTCATTGAATTCTTCTTAGAGTGATACAGTGTGGAAACAGGCCCTTCGGCTCAACTTGCCCACACTGACCAACATGTCCCATCTACACTACAGTCGTTGAGTGATACAGTGTGGAAACAGACCCTTTGGCCCAACTTGCCCACACCGACCAACATATCCCATCTACACTCGTCCCACCTGCCTGCATTTGGCCCATATCCCTCCAAACCAGTCCTATCCATGTACCATGTCGGGGAGACTAAGCGGAGGTTGGGCGATCGTTTCGCCGAACCCCTCCGCTCAGTCCGCAATAACCTACCTGAACTCCCGGTGGCTCAGCACTTCAACTCCCCCTCCCATTCCCAATCCGACCTCTCTGTCCTGGGTCTCCTCCATTGCCAGAGTGAGCAACACCGGAAATTGGAGGAACAGCACCTCATTTTCCGCCTGGGTTGCATGAACATTGAATTCTCCCAGTTTTGCTAGCCCTTGCTGTCTCCTCCCCTTCCTTAACCCTCGAGCTGTCTCCTCCCATCCCCCCACCCTCGGGCTCCTCCTCCTCCCTTTTTCCTTCCTTCTCCCCGCCACTCACCATCAGTCTGAAGAAGGGTTTCGGCCCGAAACGTTGCCTATTTCCTTCACTCCATAGATGCTTCTGCACCCGCTGAGTTTCTCCAGCATTTTTGTGTACCTTCGATCTTCCAGCATCTGCAGTTCCTGCTTGAACACTTTGTCTATCCATGTACCTGTCTAATTGTTTCTTAAACGTTGTGATAGTACCTGCCTCAACTACCTCCTCTGGCAGCTTGTGTGAAAAAGTGACCCCTCAGTTTCCTATTAAATCTTTCCCCCTTGACCTTAAACCCATGTCCTCTGGTTCTTGATTCCACTACTCTGGGAAAGAGCCTCTGTAGCCCTTCCAGCTGAAGTATCCATTCACTTGTACTTATTCCAAATTAATGTACAGTGAATACAAAGTGCAGGAGGAACTCGGTGGGTCAGACAGCATCTGTGGAAGGAAGAAATAGGTGACGTTTCAGGTCTACCCGATCTAATTGTCTGGTGTATTCCTCTTCTTGCAGGAACACGTACCGTATGATTGAACAGGATGACTTTGACATTAACACCAGGCTGCACACGATCGTGCGGGGTGAGGATGAGGCGGCCATGGTGGAGTCAGTGGGCCTAGCTCTCGTCAAGCTGCCTGACGTGTTGAACCGCTTGCAGCCAGATGTGATGATTGTTCACGGGGACAGGTTTGATGCTTTAGCTGTCGCCACCTCGGCTGCCTTGATGAATATTCGCATCTTGCACATCGAGGGGGGCGAGGTGAGTGGGACCATCGACGACTCGATTCGCCACGCCATCACCAAGCTGGCGCACTACCACGTGTGCTGCACCCGCAGTGCCGAGCAACACCTCATCGCCATGTGTGAGGAACACGACCGCATCCTGCTCTCTGGCTGCCCCTCCTACGACAAGCTGCTCTCCGCACACTCCAAGGATTACATGGGCATCCTGCAAACCTGGCTGTGTGAGTACTGACCATCACAGCCCTCTCCCTCAGAGGATTGCTGTAATTCGTCTTCCCACAATGCTGATTAGCTATAACACGGTCGATGAATTAGGGATCATAGACACAAGGTGCTGGAGTAACTCAGTAGGTCGAGCATTATTCTGGAGGAAAGGTATAGGTAATGTTTTGGGTCGAGACTCATTATCAGACCCACTGAGTTACTCCAGCACTTTGTGTCTATCTTTGCATCTGCAGTTCCTTCCTACACGCACTGTATTACAAGGACCTAATTGGTTACAACATGATTTTCATCGCAAACTAGAGAATCGCTTCAAAGCTACTTTGGAACTTGGCAAGCTGAGAACAGAAACTTGTGGTGACCAAACCTGTTCCTCTCTTGCCTGCTCACAGGGATCAGACACCTGTTCAAACTGACTGTTTACCCACTTAAACAAAGTAACAACGCCTTTCAGCTCGCGGCAATAAAAATAAACACGGTTAATAGATATGCCTTTTATTTTTGAAAATCCTGTGGGGAAAAATAACTATTTTCACATGCGTGTTGGACCCCCCGCATTTTCCCACGGACCCCAATCCCCATGGACACTAATCCCCATTTCCCCCCCCCCCCCACCCACGGACACAATTGTTTTGATAACAAAATCTTCTATAACGCACGGTTTCACCAGAAAGCGACTATCGCCTTGTAGCAGAACTACCTGTACTTGTTTTTCACCAAATCTTGCGTTCTACACACTCTTCCCAAAGCCTGAAATGTAAGTGGCTTTTTTCATCTGAATATTTAAATGTCCAACTATCAGGGAGCATCAGTGTAAATGTCTGCCTTAATGAGTGCAAATACATTATTTGTACAGGCATCCCTCCAAGACACAATACCATTAAGGATATTAAATACACTTTTAAGCGCAACATTTGATGAAGCAACCTTCATTGTTATCAGGGCCGGATTTAGATGAAGCCAAGCCCTAAGCTGTTCCCCTTGTGAGGCCTCTCCTAATCCCCCACCCCCACGACTAGAGGATGATGGTCCACCAGATTGACACTGATTTGCAGCCGAGCATGGCCAATGAGATAAGGGGCTGGAAAGCTGCGCTGATTTATTTATTTATTTATTCATTGCCAGAGCTAGTGTCCAGCTATCGGCTTAAAACACTATTATTCTGAAATGGAGGGCAAGGAAAATTACTGAAGGGTTGTTTAGAGACTACAGTGCGGTGTGACAGCATATGTAAGAAAGGCCTATGACAGTCAAAAATATTATACACCTTGCAGGGCTCTCACTTAATTTTTTTTTCTCTCTGTTGTCAACCGAGCAACCTAGGCAGCTTTAAGTTGTCAAATGACAGTTTAGGTCATCATTTAAGACGGCTTGCATGACGCGTGCAATAATGTGCTCGGACGAAGTGCATAATTACCAGTTTGAATTATGCTCAATTAAGCATTCACATATTATTTATGCTTAAATAAAGTCACAAACTAAACATGATATGTAGCACAATGACATGTAGCAAAATTATAATACAGTATCTCAACTCTACACATTGCAATGAATGCAATTTCTATTATTTCTTTCCACTTCCAAACAAAATTGTGGTTCGATTATTCAGCGTATTATCAACCTCGGTGAGACCAAGCGCAGCCTTGGTGATCACTTCGCACAACACCTCCACTCAGTTCACAATAACCAACCTGATCTCCCGGTGGCTCAACACTTCAACTCCCCTTTCCATTCCGAATCCGACCTTTCTGTCCTGGGCCTCCTCCATGGCCAGAGTGAGGCCCACCGCATATTGGAGGAGCAGCACCACATATTTGCTTGGGTAGTTTACACCCCAGCGGTATGCACATTGGCTTCTCTAATAGTAAGATTAAACGAGAACTTACCAGTTTGAAGTTTGAGCTTTATTTTATGAGGAGTTACGATGAGGGATTACGTGAGGAGCCCGTCAGCCCGCATGCGCGTCAACCTTCAAAGCAGCGGTGTGGAGTCACAGACAACAAACATTGACCTGAGAATAGAAAGATTCAAGAAACTAGAACTACCAGCTGATTTTTATGAGGAGGTGTTGGGAGCGGAGGGCGCGTAATCCCTCATCGTAACTCCTTATAAAATAAAGATCAAACTTCAAACTGGTAAGTTCTCGTTTAACCTTACTATTTTACTTCGGAGTCATGTGAGTGACTACGTGAAGATTTTAAAGCTCTGTGACTCCATGCCGTGGAACAAATCCATGCGTCACACAGTGTAAGAATGGACAAAAAAACTGTTCAGTCATGACATAATGATCAAATTGACAATTTAATGTACAAAAGAAAAACAACAACAATAGTCACCTCTCTACCCGAGAGGGACTATGAACCTGAACTTAAAACTGAGTTCGCAAACACGCTAGGTCTGGCTAAGGATTTATTATAAAATGTCTGAAACGTGCGTGCTGAGGACCATCCTGCAACCGATAAAATCTGGTCTAGCGGGACATCCATGATCCTCGCTGCGGAAGTAGCTGCAGTCCTGATGGAATGAGATTTCAACATTTTAGTATCAACCCCAGCATCTGTCAGAACCTGTTTCAGCCGCCTGGAAATGGTCTGAGCTGAGACCCTCTTATGTGGTTTCTTGTGGCTGACCAATAATGCTAACTCAGACCCCCTAAGCCCCTTGGTGACTTTGATGTATTGCTGGAGGTGAGCAAGTACACATAATTTGGGACCCAAAGAGTATGCCATGAACTGTAATTTGAGACCCGAGGTACCTGGTCTACTCTGTTTGATAGGGCCGTACACAAAAAAAGGTGATACCACTGGTAGAGGTGAGCATCCTGTCTAGACGGAGCTTCTGCAAGGACTGGACCCGTTGAGCTGACACAAAAGTCATGAGCATGGCCACCTCGTACGTAAGCCGGAGTAGAGACAGGGATGTTGCTGGAGACCATGAGCGAAGTTAGGACCACCCCTACATCCCAAATTTCAGTGTATCTGGGCCTAGGAGGGTTCGAATTGAAGACACCCTTCATGAACCTTGACACTAAAGGGTGAGACCCCACATACTGGTGTTCTGAACTCGGCAGCAAGTATGACGACAGCGCACTTCTGGCACAATTTAGAGCACTGTAGCTTAATTTCTCATCAAAATGCAATTTCTAGAGGAACTTCAAAACATCCGTAATGTGCGCTGCGTCATACGAGATATCGGACTGCGCACAGAACACTTCCCATTTCCTTATGTATGAGGCATATTGTTTTTGGGTACTATTTCTCCAGGCCGCTGTTAGCACATCCACCGTACGATCAGCTAGTCCCAGTCCGAGGAGACCTGGGTGTCATGGTACACCAGTCATTAAAAGTAGGCATGCAGGTACAGCAGGCAGTGAAGAAAGCGAATCGTATGTTAGCATTCATAGCAAAAGTATTTGAGTATAGGAGCAGGGAGGTTCTACTGCAGTTGTACGGGGTCTTGGTGAGACCACACCTGGAGTATTGCATACAGTTTTGGTCTCCTGATCTGAGGAAAGACATTCTTGCCATAGAGGGAGTACAGAGAAGGTTCACCAGACTGATTCCTGGGATGTCAGGACTTTCATATGAAGAAAGACTGGTAGACTCGGTTTGTACTCGCTAGAATTTAGAAGATTGAGGGGGGGATCTTATAGAAATTACAAAATTCTTAAGGGGTTGGACAGGCTAGATGCAGGAAGATTGTTCCCAATGTTGGTGAAGTCCAGAACAAGGGGTCATAGTTTAAGGATAAGGGGGAAATCTTTTAGGACCGAGATGAGGAAAACCTTTTTCACACAGAGAGTGGTGAATCTCTGGAATTCTCTGCCGCAGAAGGTAGTTGAGGCCAGTTCATTGGCTATATTTAAGAGGGAGTTAGATGTGGCCCTTGTGGCTAAAGGGATCAGGGGGTATGGAAAGAAGGCAGGAACAGGATACTGAGTTGGATGATCAGCCATGATCATATTGAATGGCCTACTCCTGCACCTATTTTCTATGTTTCTATGAAAGGACTACCAGAATGCCAGAGGCAGAGTCCTGCTGAATTTTTTGCAGACATCGACTGACAAGACATAGAAAAACAATCCACCCCAATGTAGCAAGAACACCTCTACCACTACTGCCCCAGGGTCTGGTTCCCATGCAACATACTTCGGTAACTGATGATTTAATCCTGAAGCGAACAAATCCATATCTAGGTGTTCCATACCTAGAAACAATATCCTTAAACACTCTATGATTCAACACTCATTCTGTGTTGTCATTGAATTTACGTGACCTGGTGTCCGCCACTGTGTTGAACCTACCTGGGAGGTAGGTAGCTGAAACCCAAATATTTCTAATAATGCACCAGTGCCAAATGAGGTTAGCCAATTTATCACAGGATACTGACTTTATTCCGCCCATGTGATTGATGTGGTGACCATGCAGTGGTGTTATCTATTTGTAATTGAACATGCAGATGGTGCATGTTCCCACAATAAGCCTTCAGACCATAGAGGGCTGCGAGGAACTCCAAATAGTTAACACCGTGCACCTGTAGAAAAGATAGCTCATGCACATTCCATCTGCCACCGCAGCTAGACACGGTGTCAGTGGCACCCCATCCCAGAGCACTGGCATCGGTCTGTAAAATAACAGAATTTCTTTTGATCAAAATAATGCCAGAACAATGCTAAATATTGTCTTTCCACCACTGCAGCTCGGCAATAGCTACTGCCGGTAATTGCATAGCCCTGTCAAAGTGGCCCGAATTATGTTTGAGTGCCTGCACCTTTGCTCTTTGTAATTGCTGATAATGCAAAGGTCCATATTTAGCTGCTGGAAAGGCAGCCACCAATTTCCCAATTAAGCTGGCCACTTGCCGAATTGAAGGCAGTTGCTGCGTGATGTTGATTGCAGGCTTCTATGAACTTCAATCTCTTGCCCGCAGGCAAAGTCACAGACAGGTGATTGGAGTTAATAGTAAATCCCAAATCATCCATGACTCTGGATGGTGTCAACCTGGATTTTACTGGATGAATTAGGAACCCCAACTGCTCAAACACGTTTGGTGGCTGAGACTGCCGAAATAGCCAATTCCAGAGTTTTCCCTACAATGAGGATATCACCCAAATAAGCCATTACTATGTGTTTCTGCGCTCGTAAAAGAGCAAGAGCAGTTTTCAATATTTTAGTGAATAACCTGGGAGCTGAGGTTAAACAATTAGGCAACACTTTAAACTGCCATGGCTGCCCCATCCAGTTAAATTTCAGGTATTTCCTGTGATCCTTGTGAACAGGCACCGAATAGTAAGCATCCTTAAGATCGATGGATGCCATGTAACATCCCTTGGAAATCAATTGTTTGGCAGTAACAAAGCTTTCCATTTTGAAATGTTTGTACTGCACAAAGGTGTTAAGTTTGGTCAAGTCCAAGATGATGCGGCACCCCCCATTCTTCTTTTGCCTGGTAAATATGTTGGATACGAATTGGTGAGGTTCATGGCTAGTTTTTTCAATTACCTTTTTGCCCATAATGTCTCAATTTCAGCTAGAACTTCAAAACCATCCTGTTTTGAACGAACAAAGGTACGGTTTGGGGCATGCTGCGTGGGTGGCAGTGAGCCAGCAAACTCAATTTGGAACCCTTCTATACTGCTCAGTATGAACAAGTCAGAAGTTATCCACGACCATTCATGCAAAAAGAAACGTAACCTACCACCGACATGCGATAGACCCACACCCAGTATGTTACATTGCGAACCAGACCCACCTACCTCCGTGATTGTTGGTGGAGTCTGGATATTTATTTCCTTCCCTGATGTTTGGGGATTTGAGGTGCTGGGTTGAGGTGCTGGGAATCTTGGATGTCGGCCGGTTTGGGCCATGTCCTAAAAAAGACTGCTGGCCGTTTTATTCGGTCTTCGAGCTGAAGGTGTTTCCCGCAGACATTCTAGTGCAGGTCGAGGCAAACGAGTGCTGGCGTTGAAACGACGACTGTCTGCTTGCTGGTGGAGCGCCAATTAGCCCCACAGCCTACGACTCGTCGTCCAGGTTCTTCACCTGCCTGGACAGGTCTTCTCCAAACAGTAAATTGGGCGGCTGCACATTACTGGACTTGCACAACCCTGCAAACGTGGGGTTGAGAACAGGACGAATGGCATTCTTGCGAAAGCAATTAATTTCAAAGAATGCATTGCACAACAATGCCATTGCGTCCCGTTGAGACTCGGATAACATGCTGCCGTCCACAGACCTGGCGAATGCTGTCAACCCCGACACCAGTAGATTCAGGATATGCTGTGGCTTGACCTCTTGGATCTTGATGCCGCCACCAATGTAGCTCCAAATGGAGCTGTTCACCGCCGGTACCTTGAGGGAGGAGTGGTTTCTGGGCGCGTGGTACCTCATGGCTGCCTCCATCATCACCTGCTCTTGAAGCTGGTGGGAAGCGAAGTAATTTATGTTGGCCGCCAACTCGTCCAGCAGCTCCCCAACCAGCGACGGCATCGCGAACTTGCAGACCATGGTTGGCACCTCCGCTTCTCGCGGGTCCCATATCGAACGTTCCCCCCGCATCTCAGTGCAATGCGAGTCCGCCCAGGACTGGTAGTCTACGCTCACATCCTCAGATGGGGAGACATAATGCAACCGTGCACCAGGCGCTGCTGCGGGCCCCCGAGACCTGCTCTGACAAGACTCCCAACTGAGGAGCATACGTTGGAGCATCTTCTCCATAAGATGCTCTACTCGGGAAAGGCATCCGACAACGCTCCCCTCTGGAGGAGGCGAACTCATCCGAGTCAACCGAGTTGCACTTGGCTTTCCCAACCCGCGGGGTAGCCACAGTGCTCTCCATGGGCACCAAGCCCGAAGGCGCTGGCTGTACAGTCAGCAACCGCGATGGTGAAACGGACTGCCGCCCACTGACCGCACTCCCTGCGGTCTTCCTTCCGAAGCGGTTCTCCCTGCAGCCCGTTGAGACTTCACCCTCGCCTTATCCATACTGGTCCGTTCTTGAAGCTGCAACAAGAACCGAAGACAAAACGACCGCAAACTAAGTTCAAGAACTTACCTGCAGATCTTTTAAAACTTACCGCTGGTGGAACGACGCGCAAATCAGGCAATCAGAGCACCACGCGTTTGATATAATGATGCGCATGCGGGCTGACAGGCTCTTCAGGTAGTCACTCACGTGACTCCGAAATAAAATTTCAGGTAGTCCTTGCTTTCTCCCTCCTTCCCCTCCCATTCGCAGCTCTCCCACAGCCTACTGTCTCCGCCTCTTCCTTTCTTTTTCGTGTGTCTCCCCCGACATCAATCTGAAGAAGGATCTCGACCCGAAACGTCGTCTATTCCATCGCTCCATAGATGCTGCTTTACCCGCTGATTTTCTCCAGCTTTTTTGTCTACCAATGGGATCCCACCACTGGCCACATCATCCCATCTCCCCTCCTGTTGGTTTTCCGCAGAGACCACTCCCTCCATAACTCCCTGGTCAATTCGTCCCTTCTCACCCAAACCACTCCCTCTCCTGGCATTTTCCCTTGCAACCGCAGGAAATGCTACACTTGTCGCTTTACCTCCCCCCTTGACAAGTACGCAAGCAGTCTTTCCAGGTGCAGCAGAGGGTCACCTGCACCTCCTCCAACCTCATCTATTGCATCCACTGCTCTAGGTGTCAGCTGCTCTACATCGGTGAGACCAAGCGTAAGCTTGGCGATCGCTTCACCCAAACACCTCCGCTCGGTGCACAATAACCAACCTGATCTCCCGGTGGCTCAGCACTTCAACTCCCCCTCCCATTCCAAATCCAACCTTTCTGTCCTGGGCCTCTTCCATGGCCAGAGTGAGGCCCACCGTAAATTAGAGGAGCAGCACCTCTTCCTTTCTTCTTCCCGTTCCCCCACCCTCATATCAGTGTGAAGATATGAGGGTGGGGGGGGGGGGGGGGGGGTGGACGTGAAATGGCAGAGGTTTGCATTGGGGAGCACTTTGGGTCCAGTGATCACAATACCATTAGTTTCAATATAATTATGGAGAGGGTCAGAACTGGACCTATGGTTGAGATTTTTGATTGGAGAAAGGCTAACTTTGATGAGATGCAAAATGATTTAAAAGGAGTGAATTGGGACATTTTGTTTTATGGGAAGGATGTAGAAGAGAAATGGAGGACATTTAAAGGGGAAATTTTAAGAATACAGAATCTTTATGTCCCTGTTCGGTTGAAAGGAAATAGTAAAAATTGGAAAGAGCCCTGGTTTTCAAGGGAAATTGGACACTTGGTTCGGAAAAAGAGAGAGATCTACAATAATTATAGGCAGCATGGAGTGAATGAGGTGCTTGAGATACTATGAGATTCAAAGAAAAAGAAGTACTGACACCTTTGAAAAATATAAAAGTGGATAAGTCTCCAGGTCCTGACAGGTTATTCCCTAGGACATTGAGGGAATTCAGTGTAGAAATAGCAGGGGCTATGACAGAAATATTTCAAATGTCATTTGAAACGGTAATAGTGCCCGAGGATTGGCGTACTGCGCATGTTGTTCCATTGTTTAAAAAGGGTTCTAAGAGTAAACCTAGCAATTATAGACCTGTTAGTTTGACTTCAGTGGTGGGCAAATTAATGGAAAAGATACTTAGAGATAATATATATATATATATATATATAACAGGGTCTGATTAGGAACAGTCAACATGGATTTGTGCCTGGAAGGTCATGTTTGACCAATCTTGAATTTTTTGAAGATGTTACTAGGGAAATTGATGAGGGTAAAGCAGTGGATGTTGTCTATATGGACTTTAGTAAGGCCTTTGACACAGTTCCTCATGGAAGGTTGGTTAAGAAGGTTCAATTGTTGGGTATAAATGCAGGAGTAGCAAGATGGATTCAACAGTGGCTGAATGGGAGATGCCAGAGAGTAATGGTGGATGGCTGTTTGTCAGGTTGGAGGCAGGTGACTAGTGGGGTGCCTCGGGTATCTGTGTTGGGTCCACTGCTGTTTGTCATGTACATCAATGATCTGGATGAAGGTGTGGTAAATTGGATTAGTAAGTATGCAGATGATACTAAGATAGGTGGTGTGTGGATA